>NC_133653.1:78535146-78690653 GCF_009905375.1 Apium graveolens | reverse complement strand
CGATGAAAGCTTCACGGATGCTCAGTCTCATAGCAGTTGATAGTGACAGTTAACAAAGCTGACAGAGGCACATGGATTGACAGAGATGTGGTAGCCTATTTCAGGAACAGCAGAAAAAGCAGCCATTTTTAGTCTGGTTCAAAATGGAAAGTCAACAGATAATTCCATATTACACTGGATAAAAATGGAATAGAAACAAGTGGAGAACTATTTTCTTATTGTACTTTATCTTTGTCTTTACTTGTAAACTTGGTGATATATAAACCAAGTAGTAGCTAGTAATTAGGTGTGAATTTTCCCTGAGCTGTTTAGAAATATCAAGAGAGAAATCATCTAGTTTGTACTAGGAAGCAGCTGTGAAA
Source organism: Apium graveolens (assembly GCF_009905375.1). Lineage (NCBI taxonomy): Eukaryota > Viridiplantae > Streptophyta > Magnoliopsida > Apiales > Apiaceae > Apium > Apium graveolens. Next base: position 78,690,291 of record NC_133653.1, on the reverse strand, counting down.
GTTTTTAAGTTCTTTGTGTTCATTACATTTGTGTTTGAATATATATCTGTCTGTATCAGCTCCAAGCAATTCACACACATTTGATCACTCAAACACTTAGCCTTACAAACTGCTCAAAACTTGAAAAAGTTTTGAGATTTACATTCAACCTCCCTTCTGTAAATCTCATTGTTAGTCCACTGGGAATAACAGAAAGTACAGTTGTTTATTGACAGTCAGTGTCCGAAGCAATAAAGTTGAGGCAAGCTTAACAATGTAATCAAGTCTATAATACAAAGACCTGAATCGGGGTTAGTCATCTGTGAACCAGACCAGTTGCACCAAGCGTCAACAGCTCGTGAAAGGAATCTGGGTATTATTTATAGAAGAATTGTTAAGTTGAGGAACGTACTTGGATTGAACATTTGTCTATTAAAGTACGAGAAGAGGTGCGCGGGGTATACAGCTCAACATCTCAGGGGACTGGCGAAGCTTAAAGTTTAATTGGTAAATTAAATAAATTTATTTAAAGGACTTTAATATTTTTATTTAATAAACTTAAATTGATTTATCTTATAAACTTTAAATAAGTTTATTTTATAAATCTAAATTAGTTTATTAATATAAGTTATATTTAAGTTTATTTTATAAATTAATTTAATTACAATTTAAACTTAAAAAGAAAATAGAAAAAGAAAAAAAAAGAAAACAAAACAAAAAAAAGGGAAAAAGAAAACAAAAAGAAAAAGAAAAAAAAGAAAAAGAAAAGAAGAAAAAGAAAATCACAATAAAAGGATAAACAAACAAACGTTTGTTTAATTTTGGTTTATAAAACAAGTACATTTACATGTACTTGTTATAGTGAATGAAGTGTGTCGCCACAAGAAACACAGGAGATTCCCCCTCCCCCCTTTGTCGCCACACAGCATGTCGCCACAGGGGAGTTAGATTAATAAAACTCAATTGCTGATGTACTAGTAGTATCCTTGTCGCCACAGAGGTCCTGTCGCCACAGAAATGACTTGTCGCCACAGAGCCCCTCATTCTCAGCCACACAATTTATTGTGTATAAAGACTACACTTGCAGCAGATCTAAATAGAGAACTGTTTATCTTCTTCTCCAACAAAAAGAGAGCTGATAAAACAAGAAGCGGAGATTTACAGAGGAGTTCAAGCTACTTGAATATCCGTTTAACTTCTCACCGGAGTAACGTTATAATGCCCGATTTAATTCTTGTATATTCTTAGGGGCATTATAATCGTTACCCGGTAATTAAATCCTAGTACCAACAAAAGCTAGATTATTGTATAGGATTTGATTTGTAAATCTTTGTAGTAGCTAGGAACTTTGTTATTCTTAGATTGTAGCCGGTTAATTTATTTACCGGAGTGTAGCAACACCCTCCAGGATTTATATACGAATATATATTTCCCCGAATATCTTTTGTTCCTTATTTTTATCGTTCCAAACACTATTCCTCTCAAGAACATGAAACCACTAACCGAGCACTAAATATTTTATCCGCTAAAGATTTGAAAGAATTTTAATTTAGTGATTATCGTATTTAACCCCCCTTCTATGATAATTCGGGACCTAACACCTTGTTCTTAAATTGTAGACTCTGAAGGCTTTTGTGGAAAGTGGATATCCAACAAAAATTTCTTCATCAACTTTTAGAACAAATTTTGATAGCTGTTCAGGATGAGTCTTAAGACAAAACACTTACAACCAAATACATGAAAGTATTTCAGATTTTGCTTTTTTTCTTCACATCTCATAAGGTGTTTTTCCATGCTTGTTTATGAGTGTAGCATTCTGTGTAAAATAAGCAGTCTGCACAGCTTCAGCCCAAAAATAGGTTGGTAGCTTTGCTTCATCAAGCATAATTCGTGTAGCTTCAATGAGAGTCCTGTTCTTTCTTTCTACAACTCCATTTTACTGAGGAGTTCCAGGTGCAGAAAATTCCTGTTTGATTCCATGCTCTTTGCAGAACTCTTCCATGATTGAATTCTTAAACTCAGTGCCATTATCACTTCTTATAATTTTAACAGAATCTTTGACCAACTTATCTAGTTGTCTGACATGATCAGTTAGAGTAGATGTAGTTTCATTCTTCTTGTGCAGGAAATACACCCAAGTGTACCTTGTGAACTCATCCACTATAACCATAACATATTTCTTCTTTGAAATAGACATGACATTGACTGGACCAAATAGATCAACATGTAGTAGGTGATAAGGCTCAAGAATTGAGGATTCAGTTTTGCTCTTGAAAGAAGATTTTCTTTATTTTGCCTTTTGACATTAATCACAAAGGCCATCAGGAGCAAATATTGATTTTGGCAGTCCTCTCACAAGATCTTTCTTTATAAGCTCATTTATGTTGTTGAAATTTAAATGAGAGAGTCTTTTGTGCCAATTCCAGCTTTTTTCAATTGATGCTCTACTCAACAGACAGATTGCAGAACCATCAGAACATGTTAAAAGTCTGGCTTCATTAATGTTACCATGCCTGTAACCTTTCAGAACCACTTTGTCTGTTGAATTGCTTACTACATCACAGTGTTCTTCAAAGAAATCCATATGATAACCTCTGTCACAAATTTGACTCACACTTAGAAGATTGTGTTTAAGTCCTGAGACAAGAGCTACTGTTTCAATGATGACATTCCCAAGATTTATATTGCCATATCCCAGAGTTTTTCCCATGTTGCTATCTCCATAAGAAACTCTTGGGCCAACTTTCTCCACAAAGTCTGATAGCAGGGTTTTTTTCCAGTCATATGTCCTGAACATCCACTGTCCAACACTAGGATGTTTTTCTAGTTGCCCCGCAATCATAAAGACCACTATTGGTGAGTTTTAAGGACCCAGACTTGCTTGGATCCTTTGGCCTTTTTAAGTTTCTTAGCATTTGCAGTGGATTTAGTTTCAGAGTTTATGCTAACATGTTGTTTATCAGAACTTATATCAGAATTTGCATCAGACTTTACACTCGAAGGAATAATACTAACTTTCCTTCAAGAAGGTTTTTATTTGATAATAATCATAGTACAAACTATGATATTCCTTACAAGTATAAATGGAATGGCATATACTACCACAATGAAAACAAGGATTTTGTGGCTTAAACCTACCAAACTGACTCTTAACTCCTGATCTAGGAGGTAAAGAGTTTATATCTTTATTCTTCCTGCAAAAAGAAGCAAGATGGTTAGAGTTTCCACAGTTATAACATTTCTTTCTAGGAGCATTAGGAATAGGCATATAATTATTGCTTTTATTCACACCTTCCTTTCCTTTCCTATTTTTCCTAGCTTCCTTTACCTTGTTGACATTCCTAATCTCTTGCAGCTTATGCTTAAGCTGCTTCTTTGTCATTAAACCTATGTTAACTTCAGCTGGTTTATCCTATTTTAATTTGTCAGAAGTTGACTTATCTTTGACTTCTGTCACAGTCTCTTTCATCTTTTCAGAATCAGACTTTACAGTTTTTGCTACAAACTTAACAGGATTTACCTTTGGCTTAGCAGTCTATTTAACAACAATTGGCTCAATTTGTTTAGTTCCTTTTTCACTTTTATCATCTCCATAACCTAAGCCCTCTTTCCAGTTTCCACTACTTAATAAATTCTGAGTTGTTCTGCCAGAGTTAGTCCAGGTTCTGATAATCTCTCTTTCCTTTTCTAATTCAACTTTTAGAGATTCATTCAATTTCAACACTTGATCTCTAACATATAAAGCATTGTCTTTTTCTTTCTTAGTTTGATGAAGAAAAACTAACTCCTTTTCTAAATAATCATTTCTCTTTTTATAAGCAAGATTTTCAGATGTCAATCTTTCACATGTTAAAGTCTGATCTCTATAACTAATGAACATGGTTTTAAGATATAATCTCAACTCAGTAATATCATCAGTATGAAAGGCATAAGTTGTTCGAGGTACCTTCAATTTAGCAGTTTCAGGACTGCTATCAGTATTTGCCATTAGGGCATAGTTCACCTCATGTTCAGAATCTGAAGTGTCTGTCCAGTTTTTCTTCTTTGTGACAAGTGCCTTGCCTTTGTCACTTTTTCCTTTCTTGCAGTCAAGAGATATGTGGCCTCTTTCACCACAGTTGTAGCATTTGACATTTGATTTGTCTCCTCTGTCAGACTTTCCTTTACCTTCAGACTTTCTGAACCCTTTCTTATCAGAACTTGCACTTTTCCTGGAAAACTTCTTGCCTTTTCTGAATTTCCTGTAGGCTATCTTTGTGATACCCTTCATCATAAGAGCACACAATTTTATCATCTCTTCCATAGCATCTATCTCAGGTAAACTTTCAGTTTCTGAATCATCATCATCAGAATATGATGACTCTGAATCAGACTTTATGATGAGAGCCTTTCCTTTGCCCCTCTTTGAGGCAACAACTTTAGGAGATTCCTCCTCAGTCTTAAGAGCAATTGTCCTTGACTTTCTTCCATGCTTCTTGCCTTTGATCCATCTCAAGTTCTTCCATGCTTCTTGCTCCTTTGATCCATCTCAAGTTCATAAGTCTTGAGCATACCATAAATTTTATCAAGAGTAGTTTCAGTAAGGTCATAGTTGTCACTTATGGTAGTAGACTTCAAATCCCAATTTTCAGGAAGAGCTAAAAGGAATTTTAGATTTGAATCTTCAAGATCATATTCTGTTAGGTCACACTTTCACTGTAGAGGGGGTGAATACAGTGTTTATTACAATCAAATCAAACTTCAAGAACTTATGTAACAGAAAACAAACTTTATTTAAACAATAAACTCTGTTACAATCTGGAACTGTTATCTCTCAGTGATGAACAAAATATCACGAGAGCTGCTAGAGTTATATTAAATAATATTCTCGATAATGATAACACTTATAGTGTAAACCCTATGTCTGTGTTTATATACTACACAGTTACAAGATATTCGCTAATTGATATGGAATATAATTCTGCTTCCTAAAATATATCAATCAGATATCTTCTATTCCAAGTATTCCATTCTTCACGGAATTCCTTCTTCATGCATATCTCTTCTTATGTTTATCTTGATCTTCTTAACTTTAATCAGCTACTGTCCTTATCTGATCGTCCTTCAGCACTTAAGTTCTGATATCTATCTCCTGATAACATAAGTACTGATATCCCTTAAGTTCTGACTTCCAGTATAAGTACTGATCAGTTAAGTACTGATTTGTTCTGTTCAAATAAGATCTAAAATCTAAACATAAAACATATTAGCCATGACATTATCAAATATATCTAACAATCTCCCCCAACTTGTAAATTAACAAAATATACAAGTTTAACAGATATTTGATGATGTCAAAAACATTAAGTACAAATGCATGAGAAATAGACAAGATAACTACAACTTACAGTCCTTAAAGTTTTTACCAATTCAACTTCTGATAACAACTTCAATCTGTATAAATATCAGAATTTAAGCAGTTGTAGATCTTCGACTTGGCTTCATCATTTTCTGATCTCTCTGATGTCAGGAGTTGTTCTAAGATAATTCTTCAACAACATTTCTCAGCATATCTGAGTTCATCAATCATTCTCCGTTTGACATCTTTAAGCTCTGCAGTATCTTCACCAGTTTGAATATTGCAGCTCTGAGATCATTAATCTTTGCTTTCTCAACTCCCGATCTAGTCTTATGACATAAGCTTATTAGACTCTAGATTGAATTCAAGCCCCTTAATACCAAGATATGTTCTGATCTGTGCAGTATTAGGCTTCATATCAACAATATCACCATTGTGATTTCTGTACTTGGAACATATCTGCTGTCAGACTTAACAGAATAAAGTCTTTTCTGTCTCTGAATCTGTTCCTTTAAGTAGTTTGCAGCAGTCTCTGTTATTCTGTCATCCACTTGAAGTAAGAACAATACATGCTCCAATTCTTCAAAATACTTCAACGGAAATGGCATTTTGTCTTATATGATAAACCCTACCATCTGTCCATGAAATACAACATGATGTATTCTTTCAAGTAGGTATGGTAAAACCATCTGTACAGATTCTAGTTGATTCAATCTCTCAGGAGTTGCTCCAATACCTGGTTCACTCAAGGAAGTTGGATCATCGGTAGTGTTGTGTACTCTTCTTTCATCAGCACTTCCCAATCCAGTTTTATCTCTAGCTTCCTTTCCAGTAACTACTCTTGCTTCAAAACCACTTGAAGTAGTCTTCAAAGATTGAGTCTGTTTTGCTTTAGTGAATCCTGGTAGGAGTTTTTTTAGATTTATTTTCTGATATCAAGTTAACTTGAGCACTGTCAGAGGTTACTTGCTTCTTCTGAATATCAGAACTTACAATTTCTTGACTCTGAACAACTTGAGCCATTGTCAGAGGTTGTTTTAAGAACTTTTCTTGAAGTCAGAGCAAGATTATCTTTTCATCAGTAATTTCTTCTTCCTCAGGAGGTACATAAGGCTTGATAGGTTCACCAACCTTTTCTTTACCTTTGGATCTTGGATCTATCTGTGGTTGTGATCTAGCCAAAGTTTCTTCAGTATGTATCCTTTCTTTGATCACAATGCCTTTAGGTTTTGGAAGTACTTTTTACCAAAAGCTTCAGATTTAGATGTGACTTTCTCTGATTTAAGTCTGGCTTCTTCTTCCTTTAAACTTTCCAAGTCCATCCCTGGATTTTCTTGAAAGAAATAACTGTCTTGACATTTCCTCATCAAGATCTAGAAGTTCATCAGAACTTATCCTTTTACCAGCAGCAGAACTTATTCTTTTCCCAGTATCAGAACTTGTTCTGTGACTAGCTTGTCTTGATGTAAACCTTCTACCTTGACTATGACCACTACCCATTCCAGAGTTTCCTTGGTCATCTTTTCCATCATCCTTTCCTTGCAGTGACTTGTTGGTTTTGCATTTGGACTTAATTACCTTCTCCCCCTTTTTGGCCATCAGCAGGTAATAAAAGAGAGATAAGTAGTTCCACTGAGGTCTGGATTTCAGTAAGTTGCGATTGCTGAGAAGCTTGATTTGTCAGAATTTGATCAATCTGAGCTTGTTGCTCTCTTGAGGTTTTCTCAATATAAGCAACCCTGTCAATGGTAGGTTTGGAAGAACTTTTTCTTATCAAGTTTCACAACTTGTTCCTGTTTAATAAAGTTCTCCTGAATCTTGTGTAGCTCTGCATGAGTGTTGGAATGAAGACCTTGTAGATGTTTAGTACTCAATGCAGTGACTCTAAGCTGGATTTTAAATCATCAGAATATAACATTTCATTAGCTTAGTCAAGTGCTCAGCAAGATGTTAAAGCATTTGGAACACATGAACTGAGGTTCCATTGCTTAGTCCACTCCTGACCTGCAGGAGTTTCACGTCCAAGGTACTGGTGTATCCCTGATAACAAACTCCTTTAGCAGTTCAGACTTAGGAAGAGTCAGTGGAGGAGTATGTCCTGAAGGACCTGCTGCATCAAGCATCTACAGTTTGGTAGCAGCTTTCACCAGTATCTCCAACATTTTGCAGCATCAGAACTTAAAGAATCAGTATCTTCTGATAAGACAACTGTATGAGTAGCAATGGAGGCTTCAACATCCTCTAATTGCTGATCTGATACTAAGTTCTGATCAACAGCCATATCCTGAGCTCACCTAAAATCTGATCATCATCTGATGCAGAGAAGGTGTTGGTGATAACTCAGGAGTTTGAACAGCATCAGTAACAGGTGTTGTGGAAGGATTATTTGCTGTTGGAGCTTCTAAGAAAAGTATTTCAGGCACAACCAAGTTCTGAATATCAATTTCAGCACTTGTGCCTGGATCAACAAGAGATATAGAAGGTGAATTAGCCTTGTCAGATACAGGTTCCTGAGATGGAGTTGATGGAGAAGAAGTGACTGGAGCAAATTCCTTGTCTTGTGAGATCAGAGATTCCTGATCCCCTTCCTTAGCTGCTTCCTCCTCATCATCTGAAACTGGCCTCTGTGCCCTCTGTTTCTTGTACTTCTTGTTGATTTGGATTCCTTGGGAGTTGCAGGAACCGTCATACGTCGAAGCCTCTTGAGAAGCCTAGAACCCCCAATTGCAGAATCCTTCTGAGAAGTTGCCTTCTCAGCTTCATCAGTCATAGGTTCTGAAGATGGAATCTGATCCTCAGAATCTGATGCATCTCTCAAAGTAATCCTCCTCTTCTTCTGAGATGTTTGAGGAACAGTCTTTGTTCTCTTAATCTTCCACTTCAACATTTCGAAATTAATCTGAGACTGTTACCAAATTTTACTCACAGATAAGTCAAGTAAAGGGTTAGACTGAAAAATCAGAACTTAGACCTATACCAGAACTTAACAGTCATCAGAACATAATGTCTTAACTCGAACAAGGAATATCTATCTTAGTAAATACTCATACAAGTTCTTAGTTATGAACGTCAGAACTTAATCATCAGAACGTGTAACTAGAACTTGTCCTCAGAATTTGTGCAGAAGTGACACAATGACTGTTTATCTAAAATAACATAGACCACCACAGAAATTTCATCATTCATATGGAGTGATGTGTGTGTGCATTAAGCTAAATAACAGACAAAGAGTAAAGTCTGATCTACTTCAGTACATCTTAGAAATAAGTCATAATTAAAATTTTGCTAAAGACTGTCATTATCCTGAAACCTACTGATAAATGAGTTCATGCATGAGTTCACCTCTACTGTTTTTGTGCTAATTTTATGCATCTTTTGAAATTCTATTTTACAGAGGCTTCTCAGTGTAAGTGAGTCACGACTGTTTATTAGAATTTATGCTATTATCAGAGTATTTCTCCAGTAATCATAGAGTGTGAACAGTCACCAAGAAAAATATTTTGCTTTTCTAATGCATATTTACTTAATACCAGCAATGTACTTGGGTCGTCCCATTCACATTTTTACTCTAGATCTCAAAGGAGTACCTGATATTATTCTTTGATTCTTTTCTTTTTCTTTTGATAAGTGAGGTTTATCAGCACTTAGTACATTCAGCAGTTTTACTAGAATCAGAACTTAAACAGATGAGTAGCATTATTCTAATTTGGGACTTAGTAATAAGATATACAAAGTAAACTTAACTAAGCTCAGTTATCAGAATTTGCTTGTGTCATAAGATTTCCACAGAAATAATTACTTCTTTCATGGGATCATTTGTTTATTGAAGACTAGTAGGTCAGTATCTAGCACAGTTATCTTCATAGGATTGAATAGTTACTGAAACAGACATATCACTTATCAGAGTTTAGAAACATATATCAGACAACAGTCAGTACTTAAAGACATTTATCAATTAATGCACAGAATATACAAAGAGATTAATTCTGTAAATACTGATCATAAAGTCTGATAACATAGAACAAGTTTAAGCAGATTTAGAGAAAGAACCTGAAATCATTCCAAGTTCATTTACCAATTTTGAAAAGGTAGCTTCACACAGTGGTTTTGTGAAGATATCTGCTACTTGTTGATCTGTGGGAACAAAATGCAATTCCACTGTACCTTCATCCACATGTTCCCTGATGAAATGGTACCTGATGCTGATGTGCTTTGTCATAGAGTGTTGAACTGGATTACCTGTCATAGCAATAGCACTTTGATTATCACAGTAAATAGGGATTTTGAAATACGTTAACCCATAATCTAGTAACTGATTCTTCATCCAGAGAATCTGTGCACAGCAACTTCCTGCAGCAATATACTCTGCTTCTGCAGTTGATGTGGAAATTGACTTTTGTTTCTTGCTATACCAAGAAACCAACCTGCCTCCAAGAAATTGGCAGCTACCACTTGTGCTTTTCCTGTCAATTTTGCAACCTGCAAAATCTGCATCTGAGTAACCTATTAATTTAAAATCTGATTCTCTAGGATACCATAATCCTAGATCAGCTGTTCCTTTAAGATACTTAAAGATTCTTTTTACAGCTGTTAAGTGAGGTTCTCTTGGATCTGCTTGAAATCTTGCACAAAGACAGGTAGCAAACATGATATCTGGTCTACTAGCAGTTAGATAGAGAAGTGAGCCAATCATACCTCTGTAATCAGTAATATCTACTGAATTACCAGTATCCTTATCCAGTTTTGTTGCAGTGGCCATGGGAGTGGATGCACTTGAACAGTCTTGCATTCCAAATTTCTTCAGCAAGTTTCTGGTGTACTTAGATTGACAAATAAAAGTTCCTTCTTCACTCTGCTTGACTTGAAGGCCCAGAAAATAACTAAGTTCTCCCATCATACTCATCTGATATCTTGACTGCATTAGGTTGGCAAACTTTTTGCAAAGTTTGTCATTTGGAGACCCAAAAATAATATCATCAACATAAATCTGGATCAGAAGTAAGTCCTTGCCATGGTTGAGATAGAACAATGTTTTGTCAATAGTTCCTCTGTTGAATCCACTTTCCAGAAGAAACTGAGCTAAAGTCTCATACCATGCTCTAGGAGCTTGCGTAAGTCCATAAAGTGCTTTATCAAGTCTGTAGACATAATCTGGATGTTTGGAATCTACAAAGCCTGGAGGTTGTTCAACATATACTTCCTCTTCCAATTCTCCATTGAGAAAAGCACTTTTCACATCCATTTGAAAGACAGTAAACTTTTTGTGAGCAGCATAAGCCATGAATATCCGTATGGCTTCTAACCTAGCAACTGGAGCAAATGTTTCATCATAGTCAATTCCCTCCTGTTGAGAATATCCTTTTGCAACCAGCCTTGCCTTGTTCCTTACAATTATGCCATCACTGTCAGTTTTGTTTCTGAATACCCACTTTGTACCAACAACCGATCTATTCTTGGGTCTTGGCACTAAGGTCCAGACTTTGTTTCTTTCAAATTCATTCAACTCTTCCTGCATTGCTTGCACCCAATCAGCATCTTGAAGAGCTTCTTCCACTTTCTTTGGCTCAGACTGAGAGAGAAAAGAATTGTAAAGACATTCATTAGAAGTACCTGTTCTAGTTCTGACACCTGCCTCAGGATTTCCAATTATTAAATCAGGTGTATGTGATTTTGTCCACTTCCTTGCAGATGGAAGATTTTCTCTAGAACTGGATGCTCCCCCATGATTCATGCTATCTTCGGTTTCATTTTCTGATGCTCCCCCTGAAACTATGCTCTCTGAGTTGGATCCTTCAGTATTTAGATTTTCAGCACTGTCAGTACTTGGCTTATCAGAACTTGACGAATCAGAATTTGAAGAGCCAGATGTATGTTCTGATGCTTCTTGAGATGTGATAATATCTTGAGTATGCTCCCCCTGCATTGGTGCATCTTCCTTTGACGTAGTCACCACAGTTTCAATAACATCAGAGTTTAATCCATCAGAATTTACAGTATCAGGACTTAGACTGTCAGGACTTGAGATATCAGAATATGAATCTTCATTTTCAAATCTCAGCTTATCATGATCAATGCAATCTTCAAGTCCAGTGATCTTCTTGTCATCAAAAGAGACATTGATAGATTCCATGACCACTTTTGTTCTCAAATTATAGACTCTGAAGGCTTTTGTAGAAAGTGGATATCCTACAAAGATTCCCTCATCAGCTTTTAGATCAAACTTGGATAGCTGTTCAGGATGAGTCTTGAGAACAAAACACTTACATCCAAATACATGAAAGTATTTGAGATTTGGCTTCTTGTTCTTCACCATCTCATATGGTGTTTTTCCATGCTTGTTAATGAGTGTTGCATTTTGAGTAAAACAAGCAGTCTGCACAGCTTCAGCCCAGAAATAGGTTGGAAGCTTTGCTTCTTCAAGCATTGTTCGTGCAGCTTCAATTAGAGTTCTATTCTTCCTTTCAACAACTCCATTTTGCTGTGGAGTTCCAGGAGCAGAAAATTCCTGCTTTATTCCATGATTTTTGCAGAACTCTTCCATTATCAAATTCTTGAATTCAGTGCCATTATCACTCCTCAAAATTTTCACAGAATCTTTGATCAATTTATCCAGATGTTTGACATGATCAATCAGGATAGATGCAGTTTCACTTTTTGTGTGCAAGAAATACACCCATGTGTATCTGGTGAACTCATCTACTATGACCAACGCATATTTCTTCTTTGCAATAGACATGACATTCACTGGACCAAATAGATCAACATGAAGTAGATAATAAGGCTCAAGAATTGATGATTCAGTCTTGCTCTTGAACGAAGATTTTCTTTGTTTAGCCTTCTGACATGAGTCACAAAGACCATCAGGAACAAACACTGATTTTGGCAGTCCTCTCACAAGATCTTTCTTGATCAGTTCATTTATCTTGTTGAAGTTTAAATGAGAGAGTTTCTTGTGCCAATTCCAGCTTTCTTCAGTTGAGGCTCTACTCACTAAACAGATTGCAGAACCATCAGAACTTGTTGAAAGCTTAGCTTCATAAATGTTACCACGCCTGAATCCCTTCAGAACAATTTTTCCTTTAGATTTACTAACTATTTCACAATGTTCTGCAAAGAAATCAACATGATAACCTCTGTCACAGATTTGACTTATACTGAGTAAGTTGTGTTTAAGTCCTGAGACCAGAGCTACATCTTTAATAATGACATTCCCAAGATTGATATTGCCATATCCCAAAGTTTTTCCAATGTTGCCATCTCCATAAGAAACACTTGGGCCAGCTTTCTCCACAAAGTCTGATAGCAGGGCCTTATTTCCAGTCATATGTCCTGAACATCCACTGTCCAGAACTAAAATATTTTTCCTGTTGCCCTGCAATCAAAAAGACCACTAATTATTAGTTTTAAGGACCCAGACTTGCTTGGATCCTTTGGCCTTTTTAGGTTTGTTAACATTTGCAGCGGATTTAACATCAGATTTTATGTTAACAGTTTTCTTATCAGAACTTATACTAGAAGGAACAACATAAACTTTCTTTAAAGAAGGTTTTATTTGATAATAATCATAGTACAAACTATGATATTCCTTACAAGTATAAATGGAATGCCATAAACTACCACAATGAAAACAAGGATTTTGTGGTTTGTATCTAACAGACTGACTCTTAACTCCTGACTTTGTAGATAAGGAGTTAATATTCTTATTCTTCCTGCAAAAAGAAGCCAGATGGTTAGAACTTCCACAGTTATGACATGCTTTCCTAGGAGCATCAGGAACAGATTTATAGTTATTGCTTTTATTCACACCTTCCTTTCCATTCCTGTTTTTCCTAGGTGATTTTACCTTGTTTGCATTCTTAACATCTTTCAGCTTATGCTTAAGCTGCTTCTTTGTCATTAAGCCTATGTTAACTTCAGCTGTCTTTTCCTGTTTTAGTTTGTCAGAAGCTAATTTCTTTTTAACTTCTGATTTCTCATTTTCGGATTTTTCAGTTACAAACTTAACAGGTTTTAACTTCGGCTTTTGCTTATCAACAGGCTTAATTTCTACAGTTCCTTTTTTATTTTCTCCATAGCCTAAGCCCTCTTTCCAGTTTTCACTGCTTAGCAAATTTTGAGTTGTTTTGCCAGAGTTAGTCCAAGTTCTGATAATCTCTCTCTCCTTTTCTAACTCAGTTTTTAGAGATTCATTCATTTTTAGCACTTCATCCCTAACATAAAAAGCATCATCTCTATCCTGCTGAGTTTGATGAAGCATGACTAACTCTTTTTCTAAGAAATCATTTCTTTTCCTAAAAGCAAGATTTTCAGAAGTTAATCTTTCACATGTTAAAGTTTGATCTCTATAACTAACAAACATGGTTTTAAGATATCTTCTCAACTCATTAATATCATCAGTATGAAAAGCATAAGTAGTCTGAGGTACCTTTGTTTCAGCAGCTTCAGAACTGCTCTCAGAACTTGATTTATCAGCATTTGCCATTAATGCATAGTTCTCCTCACTTTCAGAGTCTGAGGTGTCTGTCCAGCTTTTCTGCTTTGTGACAAGAGCTTTGCCTTTGTCATTCTTGGTCTTCTTGCAATCAGGAGATATGTGGCCTTTCTCACCACAATTATAACATTTAACATTAGCGTAATCTCCTCTGTCAGACTTTCCTCCTCTTCCTTCAGATCTTCTGAAATTCTTCTTATCAGAACTTATGCCTTTCCTGAAAAACTTCTTTCCCTTCCTGAACTTCCTGTATGCAATCTTTGTGATTCCTTTCACCATAAGAGCACACAGCTTCATCATCTCCTCATCAGCATCAGTTTCAGGCAAGCTTTCAGAATCTGAGTCATCATCACTCTCAGAACTTGATGACTCAGTATCAGATTTTATGATAAGAGCTTTACCCTTATCTTTCTTTGAGGAAGGTGGTTTGGGGGATTCCTCTTCAACCTTGAGAGCAACTGTCCTTGACTTTCCTCCTTTCCTCTTGCTTCTTTGTTCCATCTCAAGTTCATGAGTCTTGAGCATTCCATAGATTTCATCAAGAGTTGTTTCATCAAGATTGTAGTTGTCTCTTATTGTTGTTGCCTTCAAATCCCAACATTCAGGAAGAGCTAACAGGAATTTGAGGTTTGTATCTTCAAGATCATACTCCTTATTTACTAATGACAAGTCATTCAAGAGTTTGACAAATCTATCATATACATCAGTCAATGACTCATTAGTCCTAGAGTCAAAGTGTTCATACTCTTGAGTGAGTATTGTCTTCCTGTTCTTCTTAACTGTTTCAGTTCCTTGACACCTTGTCTCCAGTGCATCCCATATCTCCTTAGCAGTCTTGCAGTTGATTACCCTGTTTGACATTACATTATCAATGGCACTATGCAATAAGTGACGTACCTTGGCATCCTTAGCAATAGATGCTATATCTTCAGCAGTGTAATCATTCTTTTCCTTTGGTACGGTCATTGCTGCTTCACCTGCAACTACAACAGCGAGCTTGGTAGGTTTGTGAGGCCCTTCCTTGATTCTATCAAGGTATTCTGGATCTGTTGCTTCCAGAAACATGGTCATCCTTACCTTCCATATGGGATATTCAGATGGTCTCAATATGGGAACTCTGATAGTCTCATATCGACTCTGAGTTGATGTCTTTGATGATTCCTCAGTTTTGGTAGGCTTAGTTGGAGTTTCTGTGTCAGACATGATTGTGTTTGGATCTTTAACTGTATGTGTGTTAACAGATAGCTCTGATACCACTTGTTAGGTCACACTTTCACTGTAGAGGGGGTGAATACAGTGTTTATTACAATCAAATCAAACTTCAAGAACTTATGTAACAGAAAACAAACTTTATTTAAACAATAAACTCTGTTACAATCTGGAACTGTTATCTCTCAGTGATGAACAAAATATCACGAGAGCTGCTAGAGTTATATTAAATAATATTCTCGATAATAATAACACTTATAGTGTAAACCCTATGTCTGTGTTTATATACTACACAGTTACAAGATATTCGCTAATTGATATGGAATATAATTCTGCTTCCTAAAATATATCAATCAGATATCTTCTATTCCAAGTATTCCATTCTTCACGGAATTCCTTCTTCATGCATATCTCTTCTTATGTTTATCTTGATCTTCTTAACTTTAATCAGCTACTGTCCTTATCTGATCGTCCTTCAGCACTTAAGTTCTGATATCTATCTCCTGATAACATAAGTACTGATATCCCTTAAGTTCTGACTTCCAGTATAAGTACTGATCAGTTAAGTACTGATTTGTTCTGTTCAAATAAGATCTGAAATCTAAACATAAAACATATTAGCCATGACATTATCAAATATATCTAACACAAGTACTCAAATCGAAGGTTTTGATCCGTTCTTTCTGTTTCTTGCATCAATTTGACGTTTTATTGCATCATTTTTGATTTTTGATTTCTAGGGTTTATGTTCGAATTAGGGCTTTTTGATTCTGGGGTTATTGTGATGTTTTGATGATTGATATAGCTTTGTTAGATGATTTACAGTCGATTCATGGTGTTTAATTGAACAAACGATGCTTGGATAATGATTCACGATTTCTAGGGTTTAGGTCGAATTTTCAAAACACAACTCGATGATTTCTGTGAATATTTGGTTCTTGTAATGTTAGGGCTTTGATTGTATATGTTCTTAGCTTCATTTTGCACTATATAACGTTTGATGTTTTGTACAAATGAGTGATTTGGATTTTTGGCCGGAGTTCTTGATGATTTTGATCGGAGAATGATATCCAGGGATGTTTCTGGTCGATTTTGGCCTGAAACAGATTGGGGAAGTAGTTTGGGATGTTTTGGGATCAAAAACGGAACCAAACGGTGTCCGTTTGGTCAGGAATTGGACTCGCCGGAGTCCGGTGAAGTCATCGGATTCTGGGTTTAAACCCAGATTCCGGTGGTGTTCTTCACAGACCCGGAATCCAACCCAGTTGACCCGTTTCCAGAACCCGGTTTTGATCCACCTTGTCAGATGTCTGTTTTCTGACATATGTTTCTGGAAATTATTTTTACTTTTTATTTTTATTAATTTTAAGAATCAGTTTTATTTATTTTGTAAATTGATTAATTAATTATTTAATTAATTAATTTATATTATAAATAATTCTGAATTATTTTCTAAAAATCAGATTGAATTATTTTCTTAATTATTTATTATTTATTTATTACTTATTAATTACTTAAAAGTGATTAGTTATTTTGATAATTAATCAAATAATTTTCAATAAATCATAATAAATTCATTTTAATTTCAAAAATTATAGAAAAATTATTTTTAATTCTGATTTTCTTAAATAATGATTTAAAAATTATTTTTGGGTTTTAAAAATTAGTAATAATTATTTATAATGATTAATAAATGGAATTATCAGTATTTAATTAATAATAATTCAACCGTTAGTCCGTTTTGCGTGAAACGAAAGCCTGTTAACTCAGAAAAATGAATGCTTTTCATTAAAAATAATATCAAAGCTTAATTTTTTTTAGAAGTTAGTTGATTTTGTGACTTGTTTGATTATCAGTCAAGTTACGTGCCGAGACGAGTCCGAAAAATTCCGGAAAAATGGGAAACGAGTCAGATAACGATCAGTTGAGCGATTAGCGAGTCGATTTTGGTTTTAAAAATTATTTTAACCATAAAGATGATTATGTGCTTATGTGCTTATGTGCTTATGTGCTTATGTGTATTATGTGGTTAATCGAGTCTTACTTGCTTATATGTAATACATGAGTCAGTCATAAGCGCATGGGTAGATGTTAGGATCAGTTTGAAGTCGATTCAAGATGCAAATGAAGTACGACGTGACTTAACCAGTCTGTTTTGCCAACAGAAGCTAAGCCATCCAGGCCAGTTGAGTCGGTAATAGTCCAAGGTGATAGACATAAGTGATTCAATTGCAGTAAGTCGCGCAGAAGGCAAGTTTTTCCTCTATTCTACTTTCGGAATAGTGATATTGATTCAAATATTTATCACATTTACATTCTCTTGATTATTGTTCTTGATCACTAATATACAATCCCTATTCCTTTATTCATATTTCATTTCAATTCTTGATTTCTCCGTTTCTTTGGATTCTTGATTCATATTCTGTTGGTAACACATGGAGATTGATATATTCTAGTGTTTGGAATATATCAAAGCATACCGATTCTCCCGGTTGCTAAGCGATGGACTGGATAAGGATATTTTGGGATTGAGTGTGTCTTAATCCTGAGGACCGGGATGACTGGTGCCTCGACGTGGGTCGTAGTGCTTGGGTACCCGACTGGATCTATATACTAAGATATGGATCTGCATTATATTCTGACTGATCAGCAGAATATAGATGTAAACTTGTGTCAAGTTTAGTTTATTTGTACTCGCCAGTAATGGCCTTCTTTCTATTCTCGTGAGGTTATATCTTGGCAGATATACCTGGGATGGCGGATTCATTTAAAATGCTTTAACACTGTTTATGTGTTTGTGGACTTGTTGAGCAACTTTTGGCTCACCCCTTTTGTTGTTATTCACCTTATTGTTTTCAGTTAAGAAGGAATATGAAACCAATCAGGACTCGAGTGGTAAAGAAGCGAGTCAAGCCTCGGGATCCTCTTATACCCAATGTGTTGATCCCAATCCAGGAAGAAAGCTTTGAGTTGCCCGAGCAGGTGGAGTGTTGATAGATAGTAAGTGTGTGTGTTTGAATAAAAGTTGAACTTAGCTTAAAATGAATTATACAATGGTTTGTAATAAAGAGAGTTTGTGAGACTTTGAATGTTGGTTTGTAATAAAAGTAGTTAGTGGTTCTTGTTTTCATACTTCAATCTAAAAAGATCCTGGTTAGTGTTAAAGGGGTTTAATTTTATTTCTTTATTAATTGTTAATCAAATTGTACAGGTTTGGTGATTAGCTAGTAACCCCCAGACTTATATCCCGGGTCTGGAGGGCGTTACAGTATGTATATCTAATTATACGAGTAAAAATTAGATATTATCTAAAATTTACAGAAACGGTAAGAAATTGTGCTTCAATGATATTAGTTATAATGATTAGTTATATTTAAAAAATATGATTTTCAAATTTTAACGGTAATTTTTAGTGAAAAATTTACGAAATAAATTATAAGAAAAGTTAAATATTTTTTTAATTTAAGTAAAAATAAAAAATCTATTTAATAAAAATATATTTGATGGTGTTATTGATATATTTAAAACATGATAAAAATTAGTTAACAAAACATTAATTTTATATTTTATAAAACATTTAACTAAATTTTATTTATCATATTATTTTATTAGTATTTTATAAAATGTTATATTAAAATAATTATATGAGTAATTAATAATTTTGGTTAACATTGATATTATTTTACAATTTTTTGATAAAATATTTTTATACTTCATATTACGTAAAATTAAATAAATTAATTAATATATTATAATTATTAAAAATAATAAATACATATAGACATACACTTCCATTTATTTTTACATATATTAATTCATTTAGTGAACAACATCACAGTGTGGAATTTAATTAACGGGAAGACAATCAACAAATTTGGAAGACCAAAATTATAAATTTAGTTAATAGTTACACCCGTCAATTTTAGCTAACAGCTGACTCGGTTGCTCTTAAGATTCTATTTAAGTTATAATATAAGATTTTCTTAAGTGTTCTAACTTTAGTACAAGATTCTCTTAAATATTTTGCAAACAAACATAAAAAATTTTATATTAAAACTTTTTTAAAAAACAAATTATTTGGTAGTTAATTTTAAAATTCTGAATGGTAAATAAAAATAAAAAGGGTAGACATTATTTTAGTTTTATGAGATTTTCTTTTCTTACAACCAAATTTTTACTAGAATATTTGAAGATTGGTAATATTTTTTGAAGATTGATAATATTCTCTTATTTATATTAATTATATTGGATTCTTTAAAATTTACTTCAAATTCTAAGATAAAGTTTTCTTAAGTGTTCTAACTTTTAGTCACGAGATTTTTTTAAATATTTTGCTTGTTGAAATAAACAAAGATACATAATTTATTAAAAAAAATCTAAAATAAAGAATAATGTTTTGTAGTAAATTTAAAAAATTCGAATGGTAAATGAAAATAAAAAAATAGATATTATTTTAATTTTATTGCGACGAGATTTTCTTCTTGTTTTTACAACCAAATATTTTCTAGAATCTTTGAAAATTGGTAAGATTTTCTTAGGGTTGGTAAATTCTCTTAATTACAAAAGTATTATTTTATGTTTTAAGATTGTCTTTTTTTGTTGGAAGGTAATATTTACCTAAGTCTTCTAAATTTTAATCATAAAATTCTCTTAATTTGTTGATTGTGATGATCTTTACACTCTTTGATCTTTACACTCTTTGTACTTCAAGAGCTTGCTCTGATACCAATTGTTATTCCCAAACAATGTTACAAGAATTACGGAGGGGGGTTGAATGTAATTCTGGTTTCTTTTCAGATTTTAAGAGTGTTCTTACTTAATAATATAATTTTTTAGATTTTTTTATGTTGCGCAATGATGAAGATATGAAAATCAAACACAAAGAAATAAAACACAAGGTTTTAAAACATTCTGGTGGATTTGAACTTATCCACCAGAGATGTATATTAAGATGAGAACTCTTGATGCTTGAATAGCACACAGCTGCTTAAGTGAACTTGTAGAATTACAAAGAGATGCTTAACATATACAGCCTTTTCTATTTCTGTGAAAATAATGCTTAATGACTTGGTTATTTGTTCTACTTGCTACACTTGGTTTATATACTACGAAGTTACATGATACAAAGACAAACAAGTAAAACAAAAGTTACTTCTAGTCTAAGTTAATGCTACTTCATTACACTATCCAGCATCTTTGAATATCTTCACAATTGCATGAAAATGGTAATACTTCTTTGTTCTCTAAATCTTGCAATTAGGCTGCCACATTTAAACACCCGACGCATGTGACTGAGTTGTCACTGTCAACTGCTCTTTTGAATATGATCATCCGTCGGGACTATGTTGGTCATCTGTCAGATTCCTTGTTGATTACCTGTCAGGAATCTTTGTAGATCATCCGTCGGGAGCCTTTCTGTCACTTGACTCTATTTCACTTATACAGAATTACAAGACATCTTATATTTACACTTAGCCAACCTATTCTGCATATCAATCTAGTAGTCAACATGACTCAAAGCATCCTACAATATCTGCTCAACTAATACATTGTTGTTTGTAGACATGTGCTACAAGACTTATTATTACATAAGCTACACTCAAGATGGATGTTCAGTGGTTATCCGTCAGAACTATAAAGTTCATCCGTCGGGACTATTGTAGAACATCCGTCGAGAGCTACAAAAACACTAAGTTAAATCTATTAGGGTGTTTTGTTCAACTTATCATCAAGTTCAAAACATATTCTTAACAATCTCCCCTAATTTATGTCTACTGGAATTGTAGCCATAAATTAAGAGAAACTTGATGATAATAAAACACCCTAACGGTATAGATTGAATTATTGTAGATAAAACTAGTAAGTGCTACAGTTGATTTGAAAATTGAACAAAGTAAAGTGTACGAAGAGTTCTCATAGTCATTTTCAAGGTGCTCCTCTAGTCTGAGCAGATGTGATCTATCTCCTTGATTGTCTTGATTTCTTCCCAAGCTTCCTGTTATTTTCTTCTATTTGATTTTGGAGTTGTCTGTGAAATTCAAATACTTCAGCATTTGATAGATCCAGCTTTTCTTAAATTTCCAATAGAGTCTCATTGCTTGAGATGCTCATTTGGTCATCCAGTATGAAGAATCTCCTAACATCTTTTTCATCCATGAATTCCATCAGCCAGTAAAGCCTCAAGTGCTGTATTTCTTGTGAAGGGAATTGATATAGTCCTTAGGAGTGCATCTGAGGTTTTTCTGCTCCTTAGATCTTCTATCTTCTTTAGAACCATTTTCTTGGAAGTCACATTGAATCCAAAAAATTTCTTGAAAGATGAGAAGATCTTTATCAAAATATAATAACTTTCTTGAAGAATCCTGTGAAGGGGCCATATGAACTCTTTCCCACCCTTGTATTTGAACACCAGTCTTTCAGGGAGATTTCAGTGAGCATCAATTGCTTTTAATTCTTCTAGTTCATCCATGTAGAGATTTATATCTGAAAATTCTTTGATGTCACATATATATAGAAGATCTCCCTTTTTGACAGTTGGTTGAGTTTTGATTAGGGTTTTGGTTTTGAGTCTCACAGGCTTGACCTTCTTGATTGCTCTTGTCTTTGTCTTCTTTAACTTGTTGAAGATTGGTAAATTGAGCTCAGGAAGAGGTAAGCTATCCCAGTCTACTGGCTCATCTTTGGGAACTATTGGCTCACCATGAAAATTCCTTATAGGATCCACCTTAAATTCATCCTGCACCACTGAGGGCTTGGATGTTTGAGTTGTAGATGTAGACTGTTGGGAATGTAATCTTCCATCTCATCAACATTGAAGTTCAATCTTCTTTTGGCCTTGACTCTGTATCTAGGCATCTTTGTCTGTTGAGGTTCCTTGTGAATTTTCTGATCATGAGCTTCAGCTATCACAGGTTGCTTCTCAGAAATCTCAGTTACAGTTTTCACAGCTTGAAGTTTGGCTACTATAGCAGCTTGCTTTTTCTTCTGTTTGAGCTTTTTAGCTTTTAAAGCCGCTTGCTTCTTTTCTTGTTTGATTCTCTCCTTTTCTTCCTTCTTAGCTTCTACAAACTGAGGGTGTCCAGCCACCACACAGATTTCTTTCCCAATCCTGTATATCTTAGCTATTCTTTTCTTTAGTACAGAGTCAGTTGGATCATTGAAGAATGCAATGGGCCTTGCCAACAGCTTCTTTCCATCTGGACTTGGAGTCTCATAGAATAGTTCCAGTGGATTTTTGTCTGAATTCTTTTGATAGTTTCTCTTAGTTTTAAAAATCACACTGGCCTTTGGAGATTTGATTGATGAGGGTTGACCTCTTTTCAAGTTCCCTAGGCTCATTTCATTTGCAGAAATTTGTCTCAATTGAGAGAAGTGAGAAAAGACCTTGTCTTTCTTCTCAATTGGACCAAACTTCTTCTCGATTTCTTCATTAATATGCTTCCATTTATCATCCAGCTATTTCTTAGCTGTTGCTATATCAATCTTTCTCAGTTTGTTATTTGATTCCAGCTTTGCTGCTACTAGATTGATTAGATCAATGTTATCCATATCTAGTGGCTTAGTGAGAGCAATTGCTGGCACAATCACTTTACTGACTTGTATGTTGAGCACTCTCTCCCCCTCACTTGTTGACTCCCCCTGACTAACTGGGATGATAGAGTCTTTCTCCCCCTTTTTGTTAGCATCAAGTTGAGTAGAGGTAGGAAGTTGTGCAGCCACCAACTGTTGGAGCAGACTAGTTTGAGCTTCTTGATTTTCAAGTATATTGGCCACTGACTTCTCTATATTTGATAGTCTAGAGTTCATGGCCTCAACCTTCATGTTTAAATCAGCTTCCTTCCTTAGCTTTTAAGCTATATCAGTCATTGTGGTTCCTGGAAGCCTAGCATCCAACCTTGTTACAAAGTCTTGTTTGACCTCAAAAAATTCTTGCTTGATTACATCCACATTCTGACTTTGTTGGAGAACTTGAATCTTGTGCAGCTGTAGAGATTCCAGGTGGGCTTTGAGTAACCTTTTGGTGCGGGAACTTGTGGATGCTTGAATAGTTGTTTGGGTTCCATGAATAGCTGTTTGAGTTCCATGAATAAGGTTGAATAAGGTGGATTGGAGATGTGAATATGAGCATTCCTTGTTTAGCATCCATGATGGAGTGTCTGCATCTCCCCCTATGCTCATGCTATCATCCTCATCATCCTCACCATCATCCCCAAATGATTCTTCAGCCAATTCAAAGTCACTACCACTTATGGAAGGCATAGCAGTTATAACATCATTTGCCCTTTGCATTGAAGCAGTAGTATGCACCAGGTTCAACATTCTCTCAGCATCCTCATTACCTTGTTCAGCTAGAGTTTGATAAGCTAGAACATGATGAGTAAATGTCTCAGCATCAAAAGAGATAGAATCGACAACTTGATATTCTTGCTGAAATACTCTCTCCTTTTCTGCATCACTGACATTCATTGACACACTAGCAATGGTTTCCATCCTTATATCTCCTGTACCTTCTTTTCTCTCAATTTCTCTATATTCTTGCATCAAGGGCTCCCCTTGGCTCACCACCCTCACACCCTCACCTTCACCTACTAAGGTGGAACTCCCCTCACTCACTTTTGCCAGACTGAAAGAAATAGCCTGTATATTTTCTCTTTTTTCCTCTCCTTTTTCCTGAGAGAAACTCAGCCTCTCACTCTGTTCACTCCCTTCCCTCAATCCTAGGAGTGACTGTACCACTACCAGCTCATCTACACTTGTAACAATTGTTGAAAAATTCATCTTGTGTAGTGATTACCGACGGATGAGGAACATCCATCAGGGTAGTAGTTAGGATAGCCGACGGATGACTGCTGTTAGGCACATCCGTCGGGATACAATCACTAGCCGACGGATGAACAATATCCATCGAGATAGAATAAGTAATAGGGTTTGGAGTAGAGACTACTGTTGAATCTGTGGTGATTGATTTGAGATTTTGCACAGATGTTTCAGTAGACTCAGAAAGAAATGGCAAGTGAGCCAACAAATCATCTAAAAGATTATGCTCACTTGCTTGGATTTTTGGCTTCTTCATGAGAGTTAAAGATGGAGAATCAGAAATTGATGTATGGATCATATCTACATCCAGTGAGTGTGTGGGTGAGTTTGGTGTGTTTGGTGCTTCTATTGTTAAAGATTTTGGTTGTGACTCCACATTTATTGGAGCCACATTAAACTGAGTTTCAGAAGGTGCAGTGACCGAGTCTTTAGCTGCAGTTTGCACTGTGTGTGATCCCTATGTATCCCCAAGTTTTTTAGACTTCTTCTTTCTTGTATAAGTCTTGGGTGAGTCTGTGTCCCTAACCCTTTTGACATGTGCTCCTAGTTGGGAGCTTGTTTCAATAGTAGCATCCTTTTGAGGGGATGAAACTAGAGATGTGCTGATTTTCTTATTAAGCACCACAGTTTGTTGGGAAATTATGGTGTGGCTAGGTTTAGATACACTCACCTCACCATCCTTATTCTTAGGGCTTCTTTGTTGTTCACCAAGTCCCTCACCAATCTCACCCCCTTTCACACTCACCTCTTTGTTCTTGGTAGATTTTGAGACTGAGATCCTTTGAGAGGCATCAGAGTGTGGTTTTTTTTATTTAGATTTTGAAGGTTTGCATTTTGTGGCTTGGGTAGGCATCTGTTGGGTCATTGACACAGATGCCATAGCCACAGTCAATGGAAAAGAAACTTGAAAGGTAGAAGGAGTAGGGACAAAAGTATTTACCTTACATACATGAGGGCCCTCCATGATAGGCAAATAAACAAGGGGCACCTCATTGTGGTGATCGGCTCTGTTTAAATCTGCAATAATTCTTCTTTCTTACCCAACAATCCAGTTTGTTGGTTGGGTTCTCAATCACAAGATTCCTCACAAATATGATTAGCAATAATCATAAAGAATCTAGCATAATAAACATGCCTATATCTGTTTTTAATCTCCCCTAACTTATAGCCTAACTCAAACATGATAGCATCACTAAAATTATAGTAATTATCAGTAAGAAGCATGTAGAGCATGTTAACCATAGTAGTATTGATAGAATCAAAGTTGCTTATTTTACCAGAAAACACCTTGGTAACTACATCACAAAGAAAGCTCCACTATTTCCTAAGACATAGCCTCCTAATTTCACTTAACTTAGTGGTAGGAAGTGCATAGCCAATGGAATTAAGCAAGTTAACTTAATCAGCATCTGTGTGTGGTTTAGTAGTAGTGTTTTCAGGAATTTTAAAGCATGATTGGATTGTATGACTGTTAATGCAAAATTCCTTACCTTTACTGGAGAGAGGTATAGTTTTGTCAGTTGCCTGATACACAGCAGTGGTCCACATCTCTTCCACAACTTCACAGTAGATTGTGGGTGATTCCAGTATGGCATAGATAAGCTTGCATCCCATCATAAAATCCATCATTTTATGATGATCTATAGAGGCTGGAATCTCTTTGTTCACAAGACCCACGAAATTGTCCTTCTCATAAATGAATCCTGACTGAGACATGATCTTGACTACTGGTGCCATTGTCAAAGCAAGGAAATTTGCAGAAAGAAAATGGGTTTTGCTTTGAGGAAGAAGAGAGCAGTTAATTACAATAGAGATAAAAGCTAAAATAAACTTGAAGTTAGGCTTTTATATATTCTCAGATAAAATGGGATAAAAACTAAAGGTAAAAATTAAAGACCCAATGAAAATTTCCCAAAATAGTCGTTTAAAAGTAAAGTAAATTGTCAAAATTCTGTCAATTATCCGTCATGATATACTTACAGACTGTAAGTAAATCCGATGGATAATGTTCCAAATTTTAACGGCTAAGATGTAGATAATTTGACGGATGAGAATAAAGCAATTATCTGCCGGGTTTGAAATAATCCAGAAAAGTAATTGATTTTTACCAAGCTATTCTATTTCGACGGATGATCAAACTTGGTGGATAATGAGCATCCGTCGAGATGTAGATTTTGACTTAGCCAAATTTACATCCAAAACAGAAAATCAATTAAGTTTCTGGCTGCATTTCAACTTGCAAAAATTATCACAAAAGATTTAAGAAAAATTGAGCATACCTAACTCACTTACCAACCTAGTGAAGGTGGATTCATCAAGTGGCTTGGTAAAGATATCTGCAAGTTGCTTCTCACTTGGAACAAAATGAAGTTCCACAGTATTATTCATTACATGTTCCCTAATGAAGTGGTACTTGATGTCTATGTGCTTTGTTCTTGAATGCTGTACTAGATTTTCAGTAATGGAAATTGCACTTGTGTTATCACAGAAATTAGGAATTTTGTCCACTTGCAGACCATAGTCCAACAATTAGTTTTTCATCCAAAGAATCTGTGCACAACAACTGCCAGCATCAATATATCCAGCCTCAGCTGTATAAGTAGAGACTGAATTTTGCTTTTTACTGAACGAGGATACTAGCTTGTTTCCTAGAAATTGACAGGTTCTTGTAGTTCTTTTTTTATCAATTTTGCAACCTACATAATCTGAATCCGAATAACCAGTTAGATCAAAACTAGAATCTCTAGGATACCAAATGCCAAGTTTTGGTGTTCCCTTGAGATATCTGAAAATTCTCTTAATAGCTATTAAATGAGATTCTCTAGGAACAGCCTGAAATCTAGCACATAGATAAGTAGCAAACATTATATCTGGCCTACAAGCTGTTAAGTACAAAAGTGAGCCAACCATGCCTCTATAGCTTGAAATATATACTGACTTTTCAGTAGTATCTAATTCAAGTTTAGTTGTAGTGGCCATGGGAGTTTTTGCAGATGTGCAATCTATTAGATCAAACTTCTTTAAAAGATCATAAATATATTTGGTTTGACTAATGAATATTCCATCACTAACTTTCTTAACTTGTAAACCAAGAAAGTAAGTTAGTTCTCCCATCATGCTCATTTCTACTTACTTTGCATCAATTTGACAAACTTCTTGCAAAGTTTTTCATATGTACAGCCAAATATAATATTATCTACATAAATTTGAACAAGTATGCTAGATCCATTAACATATCTAAAGAATAAAGTTTTGTCAACAGTACCTCTTGTGAAGTGATTTTCTAAGAGAAACTTTGACAAAGTATCATACCAGGCTCTAGGTTCTTGCTGACTGACATAGACTTCCTCCTCCAAATCTCCATTCAGAAAAGCACTTTTGATATCCATTTGATAGATTTGAAATTGGCATGGGCTGCATAGTCTAGGAAAATTCTGATGGCTTCAAGTCTTACAACATGAGCAAAAGTTTCATCAAAATATATTCCTTCTTGTTGATAGTAGCCCTTAGCAACCAATCTAGCTTTGTTCCTGATAATTATGCCATTTTCATCCATCTTATTTCTGAATACCCACTTGGTGTCAATTGGATTCTTTCCTTTAGGCTTGGGTACCAGCTTCCATACCTTGTTCCTTTCAAATTGGTTTAGCTCCTCTTACATAGCTAAAACCCAATCAGGATCCAACATAGCTTCTTCTACATTTTTAGACACTTCCTGAGAAAGAAAGCTGCTATATAGACATTCCTCTTGAGTTGCTTTCCTTGTTTGTACTCTTGAAGACACATCACCAATGATCAATTCAAATGGGTGATCTCTAGTCCATTTTCTCTGTTGAGGTAGATTAGCTCTAGATGAAGAGGCCTCATTGTTGACTTGATGTGTGACTAAGTTTTGATTAGAATAAACTCCCCCTAAGTTTGTGGATCTTTGATTTGAAGAAGGAGTTCTTTCTGTAAGTGATCTATTTTGACTCTCAGCTTCTCTAATTGTTCCGACGGATGATGCACTTTGTATCCCGACGGATGAAGCTGATTGTCCTCCGATGGATGATGCATATTTTACCTCGACTGATGTTGAATTTTGTGCATTATTAGAGATAGACTTTTCTGCATTATCCTAAGCCATTATTTCTTGATCACTATCATCATCACTGTCATCACAGATTATCTCAACATTGTCAAATTTGAGGCTGTCATGGAAACCTTCATCTTTTAGTCCTTCAATCTTCTTATCATCAAACACAACATGTACAGATTCCATCGTCAGAACACCATTATCTAAATTCAAGAAAGCTCCAGATCCATACTCTTCTCTAACTCTCTTTCAAAACTCATCTAGTCCATTCCTCAAGCTAGTCATGGCGGCCTAGTCACTAATAGCTTCATTTAACCTAATAACAGCTATCCTCCAAAACACTTGAATCTTCTTTCTAAACTTCTTCTCACCTTTATTTATATCTCCAGTACTCACCATTTACAGTAACCCTCGAATCCATCCTCGTTGGTACTATTGCTTCATAGGACAAATTTTAAACTGAGGGTATAGAACAGGATATAGGGTAAACTAAAGAGATACACTTACAGTCGAATGTGTAGTAAAACAAGAATAAGCAGATGGAGTTTTTTTTTAAAAATAAGTGGTCTCACATCAGGAGGTGGTATAATAGCGTAGAATAGCTTGAAGGGGTGAAGTTGTTATGGAAGAAGGTAATACCAGTAATACTGATGAAAGAACAAGGTGTGAATCAAATCTGGAAGAAGATGACGATCCTCGAACGGAAGGTTCCGAATGATCAGGTGATACAGGGAAAATAGGATCTGCCATTGCCGTTATCTGGAAATCATGTCGCAAGCTAAGAATCCCAAATTGCAACACGAACCGTGTCGGAGACCTACTATACAGTCACACTCAACCTCACAACATCTTATATTTCTATTTCCTAATCCTAAACCTTTACCCAATCTCGACAATCTAAGCTTATTTCAGTGACTTATAACCTGTAGCTCTGATACAAACCTGTGGCACCCTCCAAACCCGGGTCAGAAGTTTGGGGTCCACAACACACACACAATATATAAACCTGTATATGAGATATTATTTGCAATGACCCTGCTTTACACAATCCACGGATCGTAACAGGTTAAAGTATGAAAACAAGCCACAACCTTAACTTTTATTACAATGTGCCAAATCCCAACTAATTTAACTTACATCTGATAATAAAATTATTCTTACAATCTTACTATCTCACTATCGCAATAAGGTCCTGCTAGCTCGATACAACTCAATCTGGAATCCTAGTTCATACATTGAACTGGGAAATCTCGCTATCAACCGTATCCTTCTTAACTATAGAATACATAAAAAGATTCGCAAGAGTGAGCTAACTAGCTCTGCAAGTCACAATGACAATAGTTGAGGTTAATGAATGATCAAACGAAATGATTCATAGGAATCAAGTTTATTGCTAAACAATCATTAGAATTGGATAATCATTTTAAGTTTTAAAACCAAGGTTAGGCTGCTGATCAGTCACGCACTAACCCCGAGCAAAGCACACAACACTGCTCTAATTACTGGATCCAAGGCACACATTGGCCTAACTTGACCATTGATATGGTCTGACCACGAACCTGGTCCATATATAAAAACTATCCAATTCTAAAGCAGTTCAATATGGTAAACAATATAATTCGATAAAACAAGATCATAATCAATGATGATTAAACACTTAAATAAAATTGTAAGGAAACTCATGGATATCACAAGGGTATATCAGGGTAGGTATAAGAAATGGTTTTCAGCCTGTAAAAGGATCAGGTTTTGGATAAATAATGATTTTTTTCAAGGTATAGCTCTTTGGTGTTATAAAGAATGGTTGGAGTATAAAAGTTTCTGTGTTTTCAAACAATTTTGTTCTAGTTTTTGGAGTTTGATAGTTATACATTTGGGGAGTAGTATCATATATAGGTGGTTTGGTATCTGAAAATCAACAAAGGAGGGTTTACAAAGAATAAGGCTTATGGCTCAAGATCAAGAAAAATCAGGGTTCGAGGTTAAATAATTTAAAGCACTTGCAATATAAAACAGAGGTTATTTTGAATAATAGCGACATGTTATGAAACAGTTCAAAAATATTTGCGATATATCTTGAAGAAAAGTTCAGAAGTACTTGCCTTACAGGGCTTTACAACTATTACTGATCGACTCTGAGCCGACTCTACCGCTCAGGCTTTAACGTCCAATCACTATATCACATTGGATTCGACTTCGACACTCAGGTTTTTCTGTTGAAACTCTACTGAGCTCGTCGACTGCCTACTAGGTCATCTTCAGTCCAACGTCCATTTTCGGTTTTGAAAGGAATATGTCCTAAGTCCAATCATGTATTAGGATTTAGGAATAACTTTTTATGTAATCTGTTTTGATTTCATTGATATTAATAAAAGACTTGTTTTGTTTTTATTACGGGCTCTATCTATTTAAGTGTTTGAATAAGATATACCATAGTTTAGAGTAAAGCCTTTTATGGATTATGATGAGATCATAATAGTGAGACCTAAAAAGATTATAACTCTAAACTTAAATAGTTCCTGGTCATAGGATTACTAACTGGTAATTAATAATCCGTAGAGATCGGTACATACTATGCTTGCTTCATTATGAAGGATGTCTGTTCTCATAGACATTTGTGTGGTGACACTATAGCTAGTATGTAGGTGCTTATTATAGAATAAGTTCACTGAACATGACTCGCACAGCTGAACAACTGATGGAGTTCACTCACGTGTCAGCAGTTGTTCACATAGTGATAGTTATACAAGTATCCTTAGACTTGAGGTCATCATAGTCATCTTGTGTACACTGAACTATGCTTTGGTTTAGTTCTTAGTCTCCAGGGACAATTATTAGGGCTCTACTAGGTATAGGAATTTGTACACGAAGATAGTGTATGATCAATAAAGGATCTACCCCTTCTAGTGAAGGAAGCGAATGTTCAAGGCGGATCCACTTATGCTAGTTCAGGAATCTCTGGCCAGAGTGAATGAAATTAGAAAGGAGTTTCTAATTTGCATAGAACTACGCATAGTAAATAGTAAGCAAGTGATTAAATTAGATAGGCTTGACACGAGATCCATGCCTTGTATTTAATCGGGACATTGTAGGGTAGAAGGAGTTTATTGTACGGTAACTATTCACTGAATAGGTTCTTGGTATTCTAAGCAGTGAATTCATATTATCCGGATAGTCGCAATATGCTGAGAAGTATCTCTCACGATGTAGAATAAATATGATTAATTAATTAATCATATTTAATAAATTAGAGAATTTATATAAATAATGATAAAATAGTTTTATTATTATTTATTTCTACTACCGGCTTAATATTGAACCTACAGGGTCACACCATAAAAAGATAATGATTTAATGGTGGAGGAATTAATTAATAATGGCTAATAATTATTTATTTGTGAAATAAATAATTAATTGGAAAATTTAATAATTAATTAAATGAGATTTAATTGATTATAAATTAATTAAGAAAAGTTCTTAATATTATTAATTAAAGGATTTAATTTTTAGAAATTAAATCAAGAGAGAGAATTATTTCTAAAGTGTTTAGAAAAAGGATTAATAATTAAAAGGTGTTTTAATTATTAATGAGAATAATAAATGGGATAATGATAATAATATTTATGGGAAAATTTCAGCTGAAAATTTTGCCTATAAATATACTATTATAGACCCTATTTTTATTGGAACCCCAAAAACCCAAAAAGTTTGGAAAACCCAATTCTCTCCACCTCCTTCCTCCTCCTTAACATCGTTTTCTTGGTGGATACCGGTGGAGTGCTTCACACTTGAGGAGCAACTGCTAAGGATCTCTAATCGTTGTCTCCGAATTATTTTAAAGGTTAGATTCGATCCCTACATTTTTACCACGATTTATATGCTTTTATTTGGATTTTGTGTGTGTGTAAAAGTGTTTTAACATGCCCCCGCTGCGATTAAAAATCCAACAATGGTATCAGAGCATAGGTTGTATGCATATAGATCTGTGGTAAAAATTTCAGAATTTTATGTGCTTGTATGAATTTAATATGATTTTTACAAGTTATATCATGGTTTAATTTTGTCTGATGAGAAATCGTTTCTCAGAATAATTTTGAATGTTGATCTGGGTTCTACAAGTGTTGTAGATCGTCTGGGTATTTTTTTCATAATTTTATGATGTATAGATTTTTTATTATGAATTTTTGAAGTTCTTGTAATTAAAATTCGTAATTAAATAAGTAAATATATGTATATATAGTATATATATATGTTTGTATATCTTGTCTGCATAATCTGTGATGTTGCACGGAGAAAGACACAGAAAAGGACGGCTGTCAGGCACTGTCAGGCGCGGAGTTCGAGGCAATGGCGGTTGCTGCAAAAGAAAAAAAAGGGGTGTCACGCATTCCGGGAATGCGTTACACACCTGTGGCGCATTCACGGAATGCGTTACACCTTTTAATTGGTTAAAAGGGTTGTAACGCATCACCGGAAAGCGTTACAGGGCTTGTAACGCGCTCCTGTAATGCGTTACAGCCCGACTGTCCATATTAAAATTGATTTTCTGGGAGTTTCGTAACCCCGTTTTAGGCGTGCAATATACCGTTAGATTCGTTTTTCCGAGACGGATCTAATGGAGTGATCAATTTTAGTTTATATAAAAGTTTTGAACTGTTTATATTTCCATGAAGTGTTTTAAAGCTGTTTTTGACTGTTTTAATTGCTTTTAAATGCTTCATGTGATACATAGAGATGTATAATGCTTAGACTAATGTGCTAGATGATGTAACATGCCTACCTTGATGTTTATTCATGTTTATATATGTTATATATGCTTAGTTTATCATGCGATGATAGATTTAGGTGAACTTAAATGAACATAAGGCGTTTGTTAGACAACCTAGTATAATGAAATTGTTTCATAACCTTAATAAAAATATTATGAATACAATCATGAGATTCTTGTGTTTATGAAACACGTAATTGAATATGAATTTTTGATATGAGAGAAAGGATGATTCTGTCAATAACAGATTTCTATCTGTAAGAAAGGGTTATTAAGTGACGCCTCTTGACAATTCTCCACCCGATCTGGGAATCATCTGATTATTGATTATTGATTTGAAATATTTAATTTAAAAGGAAGAATTTCTTTATAATATGATTATGATTGTAACGTAATATAATCCCTCTAAAATTAAATAATATCAAGTAGTAATTGGCCAATGACACAACGGGCTTGTGTCGGTCATAGCCTTCCAACATGATAGAAAAGTAGTTCTTACTTTTAAATCATTGTCGTTTCGTGCCACAACCGAGGGCTTTGATTTCGAAGTAAGAAATACTTGTCTATTACATAGAGATGTGTACATTGAATAAGAATCTAAAGGTCGTTACGTGCCACAGCCGTGGGCCTTTGGGGACTGATTCAATTGTACGGAATGTTGGGTTAGACTTGACTTAGAATATTGAGTTTGTCGTGCCACAGCCATGACTCAATTATTCAAGAGGCTAAAGTTTGATTAGGGAATAACATTAGATGTAATTGACAAGAGTTGTCTGCCTATTGAACATTACATGGCGTTTTGTGCCACAGCCGGGGTTGTGTAATGGAATGTAGGATCCCTATTCCCACTAGCATTATGAATGCATAATTTTTCACGTAGGGGGTTGAATAAATTAGGTAAACTAGTGGGAGCCACTTATGAATAAAGACCCGATTCATATAGTGTTTTTAAAATGAAATCAAATATTTGCTAAGTGTTGTTATGTGTTTATCATTTACAGATTTACAATATACATTATGTCTTCTACACTATCACTCAGGAGCATACTGGATGCTCACAAACTGACTGGTCCTAATTATGCTGACTGGCTTCGAAACTTGAGAATTGTTCTCAGGATTGAGAAGCTGGAATACGTGATTGACTCACCTAAGCCTACTGAACCTGCTAGTGATGCACATAATGATGAACATGTTGTGTATCGTAGGTGGATAGATGATGCAAATGTTGCTCAATGCATCATGCTAGCTTCCATGAACATTGAGCTACAGAAGTAACATGAGCATATGGATGCTTACACTATCCTCATGCATCTACAAGAGTTGTATGATGTGGCGGGGAGGACAGCTCGATATGAGATATCGAAGGAGCTGTTCGGTTGTAGGATGTCTGAGGGATCATCTGTGAATGACCATGTACTTAAGATGATCAATTTGATTGAACGTCTTGGACAACTTGGTTTTGCCATGGATGGGGAGCTGAGCCAAGACTTGGTCTTGCAATCGCTTCCGAGTTTGTTCTCGCAGTTTGTTGTGAACTTTCACATGAATAAGTTGGATGTCAACCTGCCTGAACTCCATAACATGTTGAAGACTGCGGAATCGAATTTCCCCCCTAAGAAGAGTTATGTTCTTCTAATTGGTGAAGGTTCCAATCCTAAGAAAAGGAAGAGGAACTCTTCCAAGAAGAAGAAAGTAGGTGAAGAAAAGCCGGTTCCACCAAAAGCTGAAGACCCCAAGAGCAAAGTTGTTTGCTTTCACTGTAACAAGGTGGGGCACTGGAAGAGGAACTGCAAGTTTTACCTTGCAGAATTGAAGAAGAAGAAGGGTAGTGAGACTACTGCTTCTGATTCAGGTATGTTCATGATAGAAGTGAATATGTCATTAAATCAAATTTCTACTTGGGTATTAGATACCGCCTGTGGTTCTCAAATCTGCAATTTGTTGCAGGGACCAAGGAGAAGTAGGACTCTTGAGGAAGAGGAGGTGATTCTACTGAATGGGAAATGGAGCAAGAGTTGCTGCTAAAGATGTAGAATCATTTCATTTACATATGCCTACGGGCAAGACTATTGTTTTAAATAATTGTTATTTTGTTCCCTCGATTGTGAGGAATATTATTCCCATGTTAGACTTGGCTGGATTTTCATTTATTATTGAGAATAATGAATGTTCTATTCTTAGAGATAATATTCTTTATGGACGTGGTGCTTTAAATAATGGTCTGTATAAATGTGACATAATTTACTTCAGATTGAACAAACTAATAAAAGAAAAGGGATGATGAAAATCTCACTTCATTGTGGCACTGCAGTCTCCATTTAGTAGACATGGAGAGAGGGCTGCAAATTTGCTAGGAATGGTACACATAGATGTATGTGGACCAATGTCTAAGCAAGCCATGGGTGGATTTTCATACTTCATTACTTTCATAGATGATAGATCTAGATTCGGATATGTGTTTGATGAAACACAAGTCTGAAGCCTTTGAAAAGTTCAAAGAGTATAAGTATGAAGTGGAGAAACAACCAAACATAGTATTATAACTCTTCGATCAGATCGAGGTGGTGAATACTTTAATGGAGTGTTTCTAGATTATCTCAAAGTAAATGGTATAGTCTCCCAGTGGACTCCTCCAGATTGGTATCTGAAAGGAGAAATCGAACTTTGTTAGACATAGTTCGGTCCATGATGTGCTATGCAAATCTTCCAGTATTCCTATGGGGTTATGCATTGGAAACCTCAGCATATTTACTGAATAAGGTGCTTTCCAAATCTGTTCCTCAAAATCCGTATGAGATCTGGAAAGAAAGGAAACCGAGTCTTAAACACGTTAAGATTTGGGGATGTCCAGCTTATGTCAAGTAAGTTGACCCAGATAAGCTGGAATATCGATCCGTAAAATGTAGTTTTATGGGATATCCTAAAGAGACATAGGGTATTACTTTTACACCGATCATCGGGTGTTTGTCTCCAGACATGCTACCTTCTTGGAAAAGGAGTTTATCCTTGAAGGAAACAGTGGGAGCAAAATTGAAATTGATGAAGTTCAAGAAGCACAAACTACTACAGATCGAGTGGAAACACCTGTTCTGACTGAACAACCTTTTGTGGAACAGCCCATTCATAGATCAGGGAGAGTGTCTCGCCAACCTGAGAGGTATTATGGCCTTATCATTGAGAATGACAATGAGTTGTCGATCATTGATGATGACGACCCTGTAACTTATAATGAGGCTATGAGTAGTGTAGACTCAGAGAAATGGCATAGTGCCATGAAATCCGGAATGAAATCTATGTATACGGGATACAAAAGAATGATTAGAGCAGATGGGCCAGGTGGAGACCTTTAAGGCCAGGCTTGTGGCAATAGAATTCAAACAAAGGCAATGGATTGACTTTGATGAAACCTTTTACCTGTAACCCTGTTATAATCAGTTCGGATTTTGCTTGCGATTGCTGCTTACTACGACTATGAGATCTGGCAAATAGCCAGATGGTTTTCTTTCCAAGAGAAATGAAAACCTAGTGTGTAAGCTGCTGCGAACCATATGTGGTTTAAAGCAAGCTTCTCGAAAGATGGAACATTCGTTTTGATGAGATAATCAAAGAGTTTGATTTTATAAAAAACGAAGATGAACCATGCGTCTACAAAAGGGTAAGTGGGAGCGCGGTAACATTTCTTGTATTGTATTGAATTAGAGTTGACACACATAACAACATAGCAGACCCACTCACAAAGCTACTTTCTGAAAGTCACTTTGATCGTCATAAAGACAAGATGGGTATTAGATAGCAGAGTGATTGGCTTTAGTACAAGTGGGAGATTGAAAGGAATATGTCCTAAGTCCAATCATGTATTAGGATTTAGGAATAACTTTTTATGTAATCTGTTTTGATTTCATTGATATTAATAAAAGACTTGTTTTGTTTTTATTACGGGCTCTATCTATTTAAGTGTTTGAATAAGATATACCATAGTTTAGAGTAAAGCCTTTTATGGATTATGAT
The DNA here is from genome assembly GCF_009905375.1 of Apium graveolens. Lineage (NCBI taxonomy): Eukaryota > Viridiplantae > Streptophyta > Magnoliopsida > Apiales > Apiaceae > Apium > Apium graveolens. Next base: position 78,653,606 of record NC_133653.1, on the reverse strand, counting down.
GAGATCATAATAGTGAGACCTAAAAAGATGATAACTCTAAACTTAAATAGTTCCTGGTCATAGGATTACTAACTGGTAATTAATAATCCGCAAAGATCGGTACATACTATGCTTGCTTCATTATGAAGGATGTCTGTTCTCATAGACATTTGTGTGGTGACACTATAGCTAGTATGTAGGTGCTTATTATAGAATAAGTTCACTGAACATGACTCGCACAGCTGAACAACTGATGGAGTTCACTCACGTGTCAGCAGTTGTTCACATAGTGATAGTTGTACAAGTATCCTTAGACTTGAGGTCATCATAGTCATCTTGTGTACACTGAACTATGCTTTGGTTTAGTTCTTAGTCTCCAGGGACAATTATTAGGGCTCTACTGGGTATAGGAATTTGTACACGAAGATAGTGTATGATCAATAAAGGATCTACCCCTTCCAGTGAAGGAAGCGAATGTTCAAGGCGGATCCACTTATGCTAGTTCAGGAATCTCTGGCCAGAGTGAATGAAATTAGAAAGGAGTTTCTAATTTGCATAGAACTACGCATAGTAAATGGTAAGCAAGTGATTAAATTAGATAGGCTTGACACGAGATCCATGCCTTGTATTTAATCGGGACATTGTAGGGTAGAAGGAGTTTATTGTACGGTAACTATTCACTGAATAGGTTCTTGGTATTCTAAGCAGTGAATTCATATTATCCGGATAGTCGCGATATGCTGAGAAGTATCCCTCACGATGTAGAATAAATGTGATTAATTAATTAATCATATTTAATAAATTAGAGAATTTATATAAATAATGATAAAATAGTTTTATTATTATTTATTTCTACTACCGGCTTAATATTGAACATATAGGGTCACACCATAAAAAGATAATGATTTAATGGTGGAGGAATTAATTAATAATGGCTAATAATTATTTATTTGTGAAATAAATAATTAATTGGAAAATTTAATAATTAATTAAATGAGATTTAATTGATTATAAATTAATTAAGAAAAGTTCTTAATATTATTAATTAAAGGATTTAATTTTTGGAAATTAAATCAAGAGAGAGAATTATTTCAAAAGTGTTTAGAAAAAGGATTAATAATTAAAAGGTGTTTTAATTATTAATGAGAATAATAAATGGGATAATGATAATAATATTTATGGGAAAATTTCAGCTGAAAATTTTGCCTATAAATATACTATTATAGACCCTATTTTTATTGGAACCCCAAAAACCCAAAAAGTTTGGAAAACCCAATTCTCTCCACCTCCTTCCTCCTCCTTAACATCGTTTTCTTGGTGGATACCGGTGGAGTGCTTCACACTTGAGGAGCAACTGCTAAGGATCTCTGATCGTTGTCTCCGAATTATTTTAAAGGTTAGATTCGATCCCTACATTTTTACCACGATTTATATGCTTTTATTTGGATTTTGTGTGTGTGTAAAAGTGTTTTAACATGCCCCCGCTGCGATTAAAAATCCAACAGGTTTCCCGACTAGAACCTACAGGGGTGAAATACTCTATGTTAGATGCTCAGTTATGCTTGACATATCCTCACTAACCACCTACCCATACGATAGTATGTTCCGACTCGTAATCATTCATACCATAATAACACAAACAACAATTAGGGTTCACGTTCTCAAAATCGGGTCAGTGTTCATTTTCAGAAAATACGTATACTCGTCATTTTACGAAATTAGGGTTATTGAGTTTTGGACAGAACGTTCACCAGAACATACAATCAAGTTCGTATAAAGTATAAGTATATATATTCACTCGACCTCCCGATAATTATTGGATACATTCCCGTATTTACGTAGTTCAATTTACCGGAAATCGGGCAGCATCTCCTTTGTTTTATCGGACTACCCGTCGAAACATCAATCGACGTCAAATCCCAAATACAATAATCGCAACAATTGGCCAATCACCCTCCAATTCCACAAATCCCAACCACCGATTCAAACCAACTGATTATTATTATTACCCATATTTCATATTTATTACTATTTTTTTAAAAAAAATATTAGGACTCAGATAATGATCATCACGGTCCACCGTCAGCTCGCCGAGGCTCATCGCCGACGGCGACAAAATTTGCGGTACCCGAACAATTTCGGGTTTCCAACGTAAATCCTATCGATTAATACACTTAAATCTCATAAATACCAATTAGTTTATTTCACAAAATCAGTCAAGGATTTCTGCAAGAGTATTATTAATTTGATTTAGCAGTAACCAAAACAAATAATAGCCTAACCAAAAGAACAGTCAACATAATCGAACAGTCTACACAATAGCACGGCCACGCGCCGCCATCCTCACCGGAAAACCGGGAGGGGCGGCGGCAACAATAAAGAAACACAACATCACACTCGCACATATACATACATGTATATACACGGACGAGCAAGAATCAACAGGGACAGTGACCATCTGAGAGCATCAGGGCACGGAGAAAAGTCATCGGAAACAAATCGGCAAACAGCGGCGATGAGACAGCCATACAGAGAGGCCGCGAACAAGATGAAAAAGAGGAACGAGAGAGGAGATAGAAAGAAGAGAGAGAGATTCGAGAGAGGAACAGGAGAAAAACCGAGAGAGATTGTAGAGAGATTGTGAATTTAGGGATTAAAATATAATCCTCAATTTATAAAATCAGGACACATGTGCTGGAAATGAAGCCACGTATCTGAATTAGGCTGCCACGTGTCCTTTCTCCTTTTCTGATAACCACATTTGGTCTCGTTTTTGCAATTGAACGAACCGTCGCGTTAATAAAAATAATTCCGATAATTTCCAAATAAATTTTAAAATATCACAAATAATTCGAAGTTATTAAAAATAAATTTTTCATAATTTTTAAATCATTTTTGAGTCGCGCTTACATGCCCGCAATTCATAATTAACAAATCGAGTTGTACTTAAAATAGATTCAGAAAATTATGAAAATAATCTTAAAATATTACAAATATCCCGAAGTTAATAAAAACATAAATTTTGAAATTTTAAAACAATTTCTAAAATACATTTTATACCCGCTTTTTAACAATTAAACGAAATAACGTGCAGGTGAATTTAATCCCGAAAATTTTCAAAATAATTTTAAAATTCTCGAAATATTCCAAAATTAAATAAATATGAGTTTCATAATTTCTGAAGAATTCTGGAATTAAATAAAGATTTTACAAATAAATGTAATCAGAAAATCATACAGGGTTAAATAATTGATAAAATATTGATTTCTAAATTTTGTAAAATCCCAAAAATAATTATTGAAATTATAAAATCATAAAACTAATTTTAGAGACAATCCAAATATTTACGGGTTTTAAAACTGTAATAAAATCATCTTTAAAAATAAAACAGAACAATATAACTCAATTTTTAACTACACATTCCAATCCTTTACACCAATAAATCATAGAAAAATAGTATGTATCAACATACTGCTGCCAAAACCAAGACACATATTTTATTTAATTAATATTCCACAATAACATATGTAAATAATTCAAAAATACACGAGTCGTTATATCCTTCCCCCTTAAGAAGATTTTGTCCTCAGAATCTGGTTTAACTAAATAAGTGAGGATATTTGTCAAGCATATCTGACTCTAGTTTCCAAGTAGACTATTCTACTCGAGGATTCCAAACGTACATACTATAGATATACACTCATTTTCAATGACTTGCCTTTAACGATCAAGAATTTAGATCGATCACTATATGTAAAACAACTTGGACCAGAGCCCATTGGCTCCTGATCAATCACTTGGATCGAATCAGATACTTATCGCCCTAACCTTGACAGGCAAAACACATTATATGTACATACTTGTTAGGAATATATGTATTAGTTTGATGATAAGTTAAACAAAACACTTAAGTAGAAATCTAGTGTTTGTAGCCTCAACGGATAAGACCATCTTGGCTATCCGTTGAAGGAGTAGCTTTACTTAGCAATAAGTTTAGTATTGTAGCACATTTCATTCTCTGGATTCAAGTTGTAATTCTTAGATGTTATAGGAAAGTATCAGTCATGTTGACTACTAATGGATATGCAAATAGGAGGGCTAATTATAAATATTTCATGCCTTGTAATTTTGTATAAGTGAAGAAGTATCAACTGATATTGAAGACCTTCAACGGATAAGAAACAAAGCTTCAACGGATGTCTCTAATGCTTCAACGGATAATATCCATCAACGGATAAGTGCTTCAACGGATAAAGACTTCAACTGATAATGCATCAACGGATAAAGCTTCAATGGATAAAGCCTCAACGGATAAGGCATCAACGGATGAAAGCTTCAACGAATGCTTAGTTCATTAGCAGTTGATAGTGACAATTCATAAGCTGACAGAGGCACATGGGTTGACAGAGACAAACTGGATTGTGGAAGCCTTTAGGAGGAATCAAAAAAATGCAGCATTTCCATTCTGCTGCAAATAAGGAAATATTCAAAGATCAACAGCTAAGCCTAAATTGCATTGGATAGAGTAATGAAGAAGAAACATGTGAAGAGCCTTTTTAATTGTATTTTACAGTTTTGTCTTCACTTGTAAACTTGGTGATATATAAACCAAGTAGCAGCTAGTAATTGGAAGTGAATTTTCAAGAGCTGTTTAGAAAAATCCAGAGAGAAAATCATTTATTTGTACTAGCAAGCAGCTGTGATTTAATTCTTTGAATCATATATTTTCTGAAATAACACATCTCTGGTGGAACAACAAATCCACCAGAAAAGTTTTTAAGTTCTCTGTGTTCTTTACATTTGTGTTTGAATATATATCTGTCTGCATTAGCTTCAAGCAATTCACACACACTTGCTCTCAAAAACACTTTGCCTTAGAAACTGCTCAAAACTTGAAAAAGTTTTGAGATTTACATTTAACCCCCCTTCTGTAAATCTCATTGTTAGTCCACTGGGAATAACAATTGGTATCAGAGCAAGCTCTTAACATACAAAGAGTTTAAAGATCTATTCTGCTAACATCATGAGTAAGAAGGATATTGGTGTAAAGATTCCAATCTTGGAAAGAGATAACTATCATCACTGTAAAGTGAAGATGCATTTATATCTTCTCTCTCAAGATGAAAGCTACATCAACTGCATTGAAAATGGTCCTCACATCCCTCACAAGGTGGCCACAGCTGCTACTGTAACAGTTGTTGTTGGACAGTCTATTCCCAAGCCAAAGGCAGAATGGACTGTTGAAGATATTGAAGAGGTTCACAAGGACAAGAAAGCCATGAACATTCTATTTAATGGCCTAGATCAAGATATGTTTGACAATGTCATTAACAACCAAACTGCTAAGGAAATTTGGGATACTGGCACTGAGCAAGTTAGAGAAAACAAAATGCAGCTTCTCATTCAACAGTATGAATATTTTCATTTTGAAGAAGGAGAATCATTGAATGATACCTTCAACAGATTTCAGAAACTGTTGAATGGATTGAAGCTGTATGGCAGAATTTACCAAGTCAAGGACTCCAATTTAAAATTTCTAAGGTCTCTACCAAAGGAATGGAAGCCTATGACTGTTTCTCTAAGAAATTCTCAAGATTATAAGGACTTCACACTTGAAAGATTATATGGAATTTTGAAGACATATGAACTTGAGATGGAGCAAGATGATCTGTTGGAAAAAGGGAAGAGAAAAGGAGGATCAGTTGCACTTGTAGCTGACAGTGAGAAGGTTGAAGCCAGGAATGAGGAGAAGACAATGCCAAGTCTCAAAATTGGCACAAGCAAATCAGAATCAAGCAAGGGTAAAGAGCAAGTAGCTGAGGATAAAAACAATTCCAGTCAGGATGACTCTGATGATGTTGATGAACATCTGGCTTTTCTGTCCAGGAGGTTTGCAAAGATGAAGTTCAGGAAAAATACAAAATTCACTAAGCCAAACAAAGACATGGGGGACAAATCCAAGTTCAAATGTTATAACTGTGGCATTAGTGGACACTTTGCAAGTGAGTGTAAGAAGCCAACCTCTGATAAGAAGAAATTTGAGCAAGTTGATTACAAAGAGAAGTATTTTGATTTGCTCAAGCAAAAGGAAAGAGCTTTTCTCACTCAAGATGATTGGGCAGCAGATGGAGTCAATGAAGATGATGATATGGAATATGTCAACCTAGCCCTGATGGCTAATTCTGATGAAAATGAAACTAGTTCATCAAGCAACCAGGTAATTACTACTGATCTCTCTCAGCTTTCTAAAAATGAATGCAATGAAGCCATAAATGATATGTCCAATGAATTATATCATTTGCGTGTTTCCCTTAAATCACTAGCTAAAGAAAACACTAGGATCAAAGAGAATAATGTGTTTTTAAGTGATAGGAATGCTGTGTTAGAGGATCAGGTAATTGAGCTTGAAAAGATTAAACTTAAATGCTTGATTGTTGAGAGTGAACTAGAAGAAGCTGTTAAGAAAGTAGAAATTCTTTCTAAACAGTTAGAAAGTGAGCAAGAGGTAATCAAGGCCTGGAAAACATCTAGGGATGTTAGTGTTCAGATTGCCAAGGTTCAGGGAATTGAATCATTCTGTGAGGATGCCTGGAAGAAAAACAAAAAGGAGTTAGAATTAATTGATGGATTGTCAACGGATGTGGAATCAACGGATGATGAAAGTTATCCATTGAAGGAAGAAAAAGAGCATCCGTTGAAGGCTCATCAATTAAAACAGGCAAGTAATTCTAAAAATAAAAATCTCAATAAGAAGGATGATTCAACTTTCAAGAACTTTGTCAAAGAAGGAGCTAGCACATCCAAAGATGCCAGTAAGGTGAATATAGGACACATGACTTTGGATCAGCTGAAAAATAGGCTTGAGTTGGTTGAGGATAAGAAGGAAACTAAAAGAAAATCTAAAAGAAATGGGAAGGTAGGGATTAATAAACATAACAATTACACACCTGATAGGTATGCTCCTAGAAAAAGCTGTGTGCATTGTAAAAGTGTTAATCACCTATCTGATAATTGCAAATCTGTTAAAAATGCTCCCATGCCTTCAAATCCCTCCATACCTAACATGTCTATGTCACCTCTGCATGCCATGCCTGTTATGTCTCATCAGAATCCCCATGCACATTTTGCAAACATGCCATATATTAATAATCCTTATTTTACTGCATTTAGTATGCCTCAAATGCCATACAATATGCCTATGTGGAATAACATGTTTGCACAATCTATGCCTTATCAAATTCAATCAAATGTGCTAAATGATTCTGTGACTAACCCTACACTTCAACCAACCACATTTGAGATCAAGGTTGACCCAAAGTTACCTAAGTCAAAAGATGCAGGAGGAATGAAGTCTAGGAAAAAGACTAACAAGGCTGGACCCAAGGAAACTTGGGTACCAAAATCAACTTGATTGATTTTGTTGTGTGCAGGGAAAAAGAAGGAATCTATGGTACTTGGACAGTGGGTGTTCAAGACACATGATAGGAGATTTCACCCTGCTCACAGAGTTTAAGGAGAGAGCTGGCCCTAGCATAACCTTTGGAGATGACAGCAAAGGATTCACTATGGGTTATGGCTTGTTTTCAAAAGAAAATGTCATCATTGATGAAGTTGCATTGGTTGATGGTCTCAAACACAACTTATTGAGCATCAGTCAACTATGTGACAGACGGAATACTGTTTCCTTCAATTCTGAAGCCTGTATTGTCACAAGTAAGAAGGACAATAAAGTGGTTCTAACTAGAGTTAGAAAAGGGAATGTGTACTTAGCTGACTTCAACTCTACAGATGCAGAATCTATTACTTGTCTTCTCAGCAAAGCAAGCTCAGTTGAAAGTTGTCTATGGTACAAGAAGCTGTCCCATTTGAATTTCAAGACAATGAATGATCTAGTCAAAAAGGACTTAGTTATAGGAATGCCTCTAGTAGAATTCACAAGGGATGGACTGTGTGATGCTTGTCAGAAAGGAAAGCAAAAGAAAGTATCATTCAGTAAGAAGCTTGAATCTGCAATTGATGAACCATTACAACTGCTACACATGGATCTCTTTGGACCAGTCAATGTATTGTCAATTTCAAGAAAAAGATATTGCCTAGTGATTGTAGATGATTTCTCAAAGTTTTCTTGGGTTTATTTTCTTGGATCAAAGGATGAAGCTAGTGAAATCATTATCAATCATATCAAGCAAGTCAACAATCATCCTGATTTCAAAGTAAGGAATATTAGGAGTGACAATGGAACTGAGTTCAAGAATTCAACCATGAAGTTGTTCTGTGAAGAAAATGGGATCATGCATGAGTTCTCAGCTCCAAGGACTCCACAACAAAATGGTGTGGTGGAAAGGAAGAACAGATCACTAATTGAAGCTGCAAGGACAATGCTTGAAGAGTCAAAACTCCCAACTTACTTTTGGGCTGAGGCTGTTAACTGTGCATGTTACACTCAGAATATTTCTCTAATCAATCAGGCAAAAGGCATGACTCCCTATCAATTATTCAAGATAAGAAAACCAACTTTAAACTTTCTGCATGTCTTTGGTTGCAAATGTTACATCTTATGGAATCAATCTGATCACAAAGGGAAGTTTGATGCAAAGGCTGATGAAGGAATATTTGTTGGTTATTCTGCTGGAAAATCATATAGGGTCTACAATCTAAGAACCAACATTGTCATGGAATCTGTGCATGTTGTGTTTGATGATAAAAAGATTGATGGACTAACAGATGAGGGACACCATAAAGGACTCAAATTTGAAAATATTGAGATATATTGTGATGATAGTGAAGATGAGAATGATGAAGAAGGCATCTCAAGAAGAATTCAAAATCTGCCTTTGGATAATGCACAGAATGCTGCATCCGTTGAAAGTCATAATTCAGCTTCCGTTGAAAGAAGCAATGCAACATCCGTTGAAAGACAAAGTGCATCATCCGTTGAAGTTCATAATGAAGCATCCGTTGATCACAGTCTCTCAACGGATAATCAATTCACTTTATCAGTTGATAGAGCTCCCAATTCCTTTAAAAGGATCAGCAACTCAGGGGGAGTTTCAACCAATCAACATTCTATCTCACATCATGACAATACTGAGGCAACCTCATCTAGAGCTAATCTACCACCTCAAAGGAAATGGACCAAGAATCACCCTTTTGAACTGATCATTGGTGATGCTACATCTAAAGTGCAAACTAGAAGGGCTACTCAAGATGAATGTTTGTATAGTAGCTTTCTATCAAAGGAGGAACCTAAGAGAGTGGAAGAAGCTCTATTGGATCCAGATTGGATTTTAGCAATGCAAGAGGAGCTAAACCAATTTGAGAGGAACAAAGTATGAAAGCTGGTACCCAAGCCAAAGAACAAGAGTTCTATTGACACAAAATGGGTATTCAGAAACAAGATGGATGAAAATGGCATTGTCATAAGGAATAAAGCCAGATTGGTTGCTAAAGGCTATTCTCAACAAGAGGGAATAGATTTTGATGAAACATTTGCTCCAGTTGCCAGACTTGAGGCCATCAGAATCTTTCTAGCCTATGCAGCCCATGCCAATTTCAAAGTCTATCAAATGGATGTCAAGAGTGCATTTCTAAATGGGGAATTGGAGGAAGAAGTTTATGTAAGCCAACCTCCAGGGTTTGAAGATCCAAACTTTCCAGACTATGTGTATTATCTGTTGAAAGCACTCTATGGACTAAAGCAAGCACCTAGAGCCTGGTATGAGACTTTGTCAAAATTCCTTCTAGATAATCACTTCACAAGAGGTACTGTTGACAAAACTCTTTTCTTTAGAAATGTTAATGGCTCTACAATACTTGTTCAAATTTATGTAGATGATATTATATTTGGATCTACAGATGATAAGCTTTGTAAAAAGTTTGCTAAGTTAATGCAAAGTAAATATGAAATGAGCATGATGGGAGAGCTAACTTATTTTCTTGGTTTACAAGTTAAAGAAGTTAGTGGTGGAATTTTAATTAGTCAAACTAAATATATTTATGATCTTTTAAAGAAGTTTGACTTAATGGACTGTTCATCTGCAAAAACTCCCATGGCCACTGCCACCAAGCTTGAATTAAACAAGGCTGAAAAGTTTATGGACATTTCAAGTTATAGAGGCATGGTTGGCTCACTTTTATATTTAACTGCTGGTAGACCTGATATAATGTTTTCTACATGTCTTTGTGCTAGATTTCAAGCTGACCCTAAAGAATCTCACTTAGTGGCTATTAAAAGAATCTTCAGATATCTCAAAGGGACTCCAAATCTAGGAATTTGGTACCCTAGAGAGTCTGGTTTTGATCTAATTGACTACTCAGATGCAGATTATGCAGGCTACAATATAGACAGGAAAAGCACAACTGGAACCTGTCAATTTCTAGGGAAAAAGCTTGTGTCATGGTTCAGCAAGAAGCAAAATTATGTTTCTACATCAACAGCTGAAGCTGAGTACATTGCTGCTGGTAGTTGCTGTGCACAGATACTATGGATGAGGAATCAACTATTTGACTTTGGACTAACTGTTGACAAAATACCTATATTCTGTGACAACACAAGTGCCATTGCCATAACTGAAAATCCAGTGTAGCACTCAAGAACCAAGCACATTGACATCAAGTACCACTTCATTAGGGAACATGTGATGAAAGGTACAGTGGAACTTCATTTTATTCCAAGTGAAAAGCAGATTGCAGACATATTTACCAAGCCACTTGATGAATCAACATTCACAAGATTAGTAAGTGAGCTAGGTATGCTTAATTATTCATAAATTTATGTCCTCTATATAATCTGCCTTGAAGCCTGAAATGAATTTGCTGCAAGAACAAAGTTGGCTTTAAGTAAGACTTATTCTATCAATGGATATTCCCTATCCGTTGAAAGCCAAAATTGTTCTATCAACGGATGTTCACTATCCGTTGAAAGACAAATACATTTCTGGTAATTTTATCCCTCAACGGATAAAATAGTGTTGATCATCAATGGATAACTATTTACCTTATCCGTTGAAGTGTCACATCAGTTACTTTAAGTGAGTCACAGCCGTTGATTCTTTTACTTAACCGTTGATACAGATATACACTATTGTATATATTTATATTAAAGGCAGTTTTCAGAATTTCTACAGTTTTCTTTATTCTTAAACGACTGTAATTTATTTAAAAGTATCATTTAATCATTTTATTTACGTTTTAATTCAAGGAAGTATAAAAGCCCATTGAATTCTAATTTTCACTTTACGCTTTCTTGCAATTTTTATTCTCCTTCTCTCCCAAAATTCTCAAGTTTTTCTCTGCAATCTCTACTCACAACAATGGCACCAGTAGTCAAAATTATGTCTCAATCTGGATTTGTTTATGAAAAGAATAATTTCGTAGCCTTGGTTGAAAAGAATGAAGCCCATTCTGATTATCACAAGATGATGGACTTCATCAAAAACTGCAAACTAAGTTATGCAATGCTGGAAGCCCCAACCATCTACTGTGAGGTGATTGAGGAGATTTGGACAACTGCAGAGTTCAACTCCATAAATATGACTATTGCCTTCTCTCTCAAAGGTAAAGATTATTGTATTAACTGTGATGATATACAGTCTTGCTTTAAGTTACCTGAGAATAATGCCATGACACCACACATTGATAAAGATGTATCTGCTATGTTAGATTCCATAGGCTATGCTTTTGATTCTGCTAGTTTAGGTAGTATTAGAAGGAAGAGCCTTAGGAAAGAATGGAGTGTTCTTGGAGATGCCTTTATCAAGGTTTTCTCTGGGAAGATTAGCAATTTTGATGCCATAACTTCATCTCTTGTTAATATGCTCTATATGCTAGTTTCTGATAGGTACTTTAATTTTAGCAACTGTGTCATGCTAGAATTAGGTTCCAGATTAGGTAACAAAGCTAATAGACCACATAACATCTACTATGCTAGATTCTTTATGTTATTGGCTAACCATGTTGCTGAAGGATTGGTTATATCAAATGAGAACAATAAACTCAAATGCTGGGCACAAGAGAAAAGGGTCCTTGCAGACCTTTTGAGAATGAACCTCAACAGCCAGGTGCCATTGGTATATTTGCCCATTATGAATGCACCACAGGTAAGTGAGGTAAACACTTATATAACTCCTACTGTTTCCAACCCCATTGTTTCTTTGCCTTCCAGTGTGGCAATGGAATTTATGTCTTTGTCCAAACAGGTTCCTACCAAAGCCACCAAAACTAAAATTTCAAAACACAAGTCAAAGAAAACCACCTCTGTTGTCTCTCAAAAGACAACAGTTGTAACAACTACCATAAACCCTGAAGGGAGTGAACAGGGTGTGAGTGGTGAGGGGAGGGGTGAACATCAAGAAACCCCCCAGGATAAGGTGGGAGAGGTGAGTGGTACCCCAGCCAGCCAAGCCACAGTCTCTCAAAAGACTGTGGTGGTTCAAAAGGAGTCAAACACATCCCTAGTTGCATCCTCCCAAAAGGGTGCAACTATTGAAAATAGTCCCCAACCAGGGACACAGAACAAAAGAGGGAGGGACACTGAAGCCACACATTCACCAATCAAAGCCTTTTTAAGGAAGAAGAAGGCCAAGACCCTAGTTTCCACACAAGGGGCACACACAGTACAAATACATCCACCTGTATCTTTGCCTTCTCAAATTCAGCTTGATGTGACTCCAGCAAATGTGGAGTCACAGCCCCATTCTCTCATAATAGAAACACATCCATCATCAAACTCTCCATCACCCTCTCTGGATGTGGATATGATATTCACATCACTTCCTGATTCTCCCTCCTTAAAACTCAAGGAGGAGCCCCACTCAAAACCTGATGATCATCATCTTTTAGATGATTTGTTGGATCATCAGCCAATTCTTTCAGATATAGTTGAAGAATCTGTGTCACCTCACTTAAAATCAATTCACACAGATTCAACAATTATGTCACTTTCTATATCTACATCTTTTCCTTCTTCAACGGATATCTCTCATCCGTTGACAAGTGGTTGTTCTTCGACGGATAAGCTTAACAGCAGTTATCCGTTGATACCATCAGTTTCCACTTCAACGGATACTCCCTATCCGTTGATGGTCTCTACACATATAACAAAAACAATTCCAACTGTAGAGAACATGGTTACTGTACAATCACTTTTAGGTTTGAGGGAAGGGAGTGATAATTTGAGTGAGAGGCTGGGTTGCTCCCAGCCAAAAGGAGAGGTTGAGAGTCACCATATGCATGATATTTCTTCCAGCATGGCAAAAGTGAGTGAGGGGAGTGCCACCTTAGAAGGTGAGGGTGAGGGTGTGAGGGTGTGTGTGAGCCAGGGGGAGCCCCTGATGCAAGAAAATAGAGAAAATGAGAGAAAGGCAGGTACAGAAGCTATAAGGGTGGATCCAGCCATTGCTAGTGAGTCAATGATAATGGATGATGCAGAAAAGGAAAGACAATTACAGCAACATTACAAAGCTGTAATTGATAACATTTCCTTGGATGCTGACACTTTTACTCACCCTGTTCCAGCCTATCAATTATTGGCTGCTCAGGACAATGTAGAGGCAGAATAGACTTTAAACATTGTACACACTTCAGAATCTCTTCTCAGAGACAAAGCTGTTGTTAATAGGCTGCCTTCTCAAGCTGGTGAGCCATCTGAAGAATTTGGAGTAAATTCTAATGATGATGACTCTGATTCTTTGGATGAGAGCATGAACTTAGGGGGAGAAGCAGGCCCAAGTTCTGTTCCAGATCTCCCTGATTGGGCATGGGCAAAGGCATATACACCAGGAGAGTTTGGTGTCACTTTGGTCAGGCAAGTAATGACTATTCAGAAGGCCCTTCAGGAGACTACAGATGCTAGTACCAAGGCAATTCTTCAAGCTCATCTGGACTCTCTGTATCTCTTGCAGTTGCAGCATTTCAAACAGAATCTAAGTGTGGATGAACTCAAGCAGGACATTGCTGATCTGAAATCCTACAATGCTGAGAAGATGGATTCAGTCATGCCTTATGGTACTATGCAAGATTTATTGGGGAGACTGAGGAATGCATCTGATGCTGACATGAGGCTGGCCAGGTTGGAAGACAGAGTTCAGATCATTGAAGACTCTATGGTCACCATTCTTCAGAATCAACAAACTCGGACAAATCTACTAATGCAGCTGGCAAAAGCACAAGGCTTGACCCCTACCCTTGATGATAACAAAAAGGGGAGAATAAAGGGGAAGGGGAAGGAGAGCCATCAACAACAGTTCAAATATCTCAAGTGCTAGTTCCTGCCATCACCACTACTCCAACTATTCAAATCAAAGGAAAGCTTGATGTAATTGATCTAATCCAGATAGCAGCAGCTGAATTGCAAGTCAAAGAGCAAAGGAGGAAAATTGATGAAAAGATGCAATAAATTTTTGGTTCTACAACTTCTAAATCACAATCTGTGAAGCATAGCACAAAGGTGGAACCAATTATTATGGAGCTCAAGCCAGTAAGGAGGAATTAGGTTGGAGAGACTTCTTCCAAGAATCTGAAACCTATGGTTCTCAAGCCTAACAACAGATCCAATAAGGACTCTACAAAGAATCCTCTAAGCCTTGCTCAGATGAAAGAAGTGGATTTTCCTCTTCCAAAGCCTGATGAAGACAAGTTTTTGGGTGGAAGTATCATAAAGCACAAAGAGACCATGGATGTGGCTGTAAGGAGGAACATGGCTATTATCTTTAGAGAGGGAAAGAGCATCTGTGTGCTGCAAGGACATCCCAAATTCTCAATAGCCAAGATGGAAGAAACCAGAAGGTTGAAGGAAGAAGCCAAAAAGCTAAAGGCTGACAAAAGAGCACAAGCAAAGCTTGAAAAATAGCTAAAGTCAAGTCAAGCTGAAGAAAAGAAAGAAATTGAAGACAAAAGTGAAGATGAAGGTATGGGGGATATGGTTGATAATGATATGGAAGAAAGAAGTAAGGAAAGAGAGGAATGGCAGAAAGGGAACAGAAAGAAGGCCAATGCAAAGAGAAAGATGGTAGATGAGACTGAAGAAAGCCAATCAAAATCTAAACCACTACCTTCTATTCCTGAACCCATTGTGCCTGACCCCTTCATAACCATTCATGGTGAAACAATCATTCCTAAGGAGGAACCAATTGATTGGGACACCATCAAATTGCCCACCTTCTTAACCTCTTCTCCACCATCAAAGAAGCAGAAAAGAAGAATCAAATCAACACCCTCTAAAACCTCAATCAAATTCACTCAGAAGCCTAAGCCTAAGCCACAAGCCTCTAAGGATGATTATGTTCACATTTGTGACATAAAAGAATTTTCAGACATTGAACTCTATCTGGATGAGCTGGAGGAAGTAAGGGGAATATCTGCCTACAGACAATTACCAGAAGGACTAGTGTTCAAATACAAAGGAAGTGGGGAAAGAACTTGGCCTCTCTACAGGATTCTGAATGAAGGCTACTCTACCTTGGTTAGAGTCTACTCAGCCATACAAAGGGATTCTGGCTTTACCAGGACTGCTAAGACTGAGATTCTCAACAAGATTGCCAACATAAGGAAAACTTGGTGGGAGCCCAATGCCTTGCCTAGAACATTACTCATTCAAGAAAGAGGAATTACAGTTCACAAATCACCTCATTGGTTGATGGAGTTCAGAGACAACAAAGGAGTCAGAAGATTTTTAAGACTTGAAGATCAACTCAAGATTGCCAGTAATGAAACTCTCAAGGATATGCAATCTAAGTTGGACATCAATGAAGAAGATGAAGCTGAGTTCTACAGACAACTTCAACTTCAAATAGAGGAGAATGACAGGAGGCTAGGAAATAAAACAAGGGATCAAAGGAAAAGAAATTAATCTGCTCAGGCTAAAGGAGCAACCTTGGAAACAATGTAATTCTTCAATTCCATCTTAGCATACACATTTCTGCAGCACTTTTGAATTTTTGCTTTATTACAGTTAATATATTTGTCGAGTGTTTTGTTTTCATCAAGCTAAACCCAAATTTATGCCTACAGTTCTAGTAGATATAAATAGGGGGAGATTGTTAGGAATATGTGTATTAGTTTGATGATAAGTTAAACAAAACACTTAAGTAGAAATCTAGTGTTTGTAGCCTCAACGGATAAGACCATCTTGGCTATCCATTGAAGGAGTAGCTTTACTTAGCAATAAGTTTAGTATTGTAGCACATTTCATTCTCTGGATTCAAGTTGTAATTGTTAGATGTTGTAGGAAAGTATCAATCATGTTGACTACTAGTGGATATGCAAATAGGAGGGCTAATTGTAAATATTTCATGCCTTGTAATTTTGTATAAGTGAAGAAGTATCAACTGATATTGAAGACCTTCAACGGATAAGAAACAAAGCTTCAACGGATGTCTCTAACGCTTCAACGGATAATATCCATCAACGGATAAGTGCTTCAATGGATAAAGACTTCAACTGATAATGCATCAACGGATAAAGCTTCAACGGATAAAGCCTCAACGGATAAGGCATCAACGGATGAAAGCTTCAACGGATGCTTAGTTCATTTGCAGTTGATAGTGACAATTCATAAGCTGACAGAGGCACATGGGTTGACAGAGACAAACTGGAATGTGGAAGCCTCTGGGAGGAATCAAGAAATTGCAGCATTTCCATTCTGGTGCAAACAAGGAAGTATTCAAAGATCAACAGCTAAGCCTAAATTGCATTGGATAGAGAAATGAAGAAGAAACATGTGAAGAGCCTTTTTAATTGTATTTTATAGTTTTGTCTTCACTTGTAAACTTGGTGATATATAAACCAAGTAGCAGCTAGTAATTAGAAGTGAATTTTCAAGAGCTGTTTAGAAAAATCCAGAGAGAAAATCATCTAGTTTGTACTAGGAAGCAGCTGTGATTTAATTCTTTGAATCACAGATTTTCTGAAATAATACATCTCTGGTGGAACAACAAATCCACCAGAAAAGTTTTTAAGTTCTCTGTGTTCTTTACATTTGTGTTTGAATATATATCTGTCTGCATTAGCTTCAAGCAATTCACACACACTTGCTCTCAAAAACACTTAGCCTTAGAAACTGCTCAAAACTTGAAAAAGTTTTGAGATTTACATTCAACCCCCCTTCTGTAAATCTCATTGTTATCCACGTATCTGAATTAGGTTGCCACGTGTCCTTTCTCCTTTTCCGATAGCCCCATTTGGTCTCGTTTTTGCAATTGAACGAACCATCGCGTTAATAAAAATAATTCCGATAATTTCCAAATAAATTTTAAAATATCACAAATAATTCGAAGTTATTAAAAATAAATTTTTCATAATTTTTAAATCATTTTTGAGTCGCGCTTACATGCCCGCAATTCATAATTAACGAATCGAGTTGTACTTAAAACAGATTCAGAAAATTATGAAAACAATCTTAAAATATTACAAATATCCCGAAGTTAATAAAAACATAAATTTTGAAATTTTAAAACAATTTCTAAAATGTATTTTATACCCGCTTTTTAACAATTAAACGAAATAAGTGCGGGTGAATTATTCCCGAAAATTTTCAAAATAATTTTAAAATTCTCGAAATATTCCAAAATTAAATAAATATGAGTTTCATAATTTCTGAAGAATTATGGAATTAAATACAGATTTTACAAATAAATGTAATTAGAAAATCATACAGGGTTAAATAATTGATGAAATATTGATTTCTAAATTTTGTAAAATCCCAAAAATAATTATTGAAATTATAAAATCATAAAACTAATTTTAGAGATAATCCAAATATTTACGGGTTTTAAAACTGTAATAAAATCACCTTTAAAAATAAAACAGAACAATATAACTCAATTTTTAACTACACATTCCAATCCTTTACACCAATAAATCATTCAAAAATAGTATGTATCAACATATTGCTGCCAAAACCAGACACATATTTTATTTAATTAATATTCCACAATTACATATTTAAATAATTCAAAAATACATGAGTCGTTATATCCTTCCCCCCTTAAAAAGATTTTGTCCTCAGAATCTGGTTTAACTAAATAAGTGAGGATATTTGTCAAGCAAATCTGACTCTAGTTTCCAAGTAGACTATTCTACTCGAGGATTTCAAACGTACATACTATAGATATACACTCATTTTCAATGACTTGCCTTTAACGATCAAGAATTTAGATCGATCACTATATGCAAAACAACTTGGACCAGAGCCCATTGGCTCCTGATCAATCACTTGGTTCGAATCAGATACTTATCGCCCTAACCTTGACAGGCAAAACACATTATATGTACATACTGTTGTGACGGTAACATCAACTCATGAACAACTTTATCTATATTTATCGATACCTCAGATGGTTTACTAAATTTTAGGACTTAACCTGTCCCTTCTACTCAAACTTATCCAGTCTCTTTCAGGATGAAACTTGTACTAACACTACTGGTCCTATTTCTATACGCATATTCTCTCTCGATACAATTTTTCCTTCTTTTTTTGTCTACTCCGAGCTACTTCAATCAATATTACTACGCTCTTGGTGTGCTGAATTAACTTAGAATTTGACAACTTTCTTTCTCCCACTTTATTTCAATAAAAATGGGGACCTACACTTGCGTTCACATGAAGCTTGGTAAAGCGGTATTCCAAAGCTGACATCGCTGATAAATGTTCATTCTAGTTTCCTTAAAACTCAACCTCTCAACATAACTTACATTTCCTCAATCACTTCCGTACTTTGACTCTCCGTTTAAGGATGATAGGCGGTGCTGGTTTTCAACTTGGTTTCCAAACATTTGAACATCTCTTACTCTTTTCCATCAGTTAAGGCTGAAAAGTAATCTCATATATTCACGTATTATCGCCTTTAAGTATTTGAACTTCAGATTCCATTCTTCCCAATTCGTTTATTAACTCCTCGGTGGTCTTAATTACATCCAATCCTTTCTGTCGGCATAAGGCATCTGCTATCATACGGCTTCGCTTAGGTAGTTTTTAATGGATTAATTTAGAATCTTTGGTTAACCTTAGTCACAATTTCATTCTTGAAGACTCAACGTATAGTTGCTTTCCTTCTGATTTTTGGAGAAAAATCCTTGGGCATTCCACGCAGACTTCCTTATTCTTTGAGTAGCTGAGGATATTATCAATAAATACAGTTTGGTTATCTAAGTGTTCCTTATACACCATGATCCTTAATTCCTTATAGTCACCTGATACACTTGTTATTTCACATAATATCACCAGAGCTTTCAATGCTCTTAACTTACTTTAATCGTAATCTCTGATATGTTCTCAGGTCGGATCTTAAGTTAACCTCGAGACATAACACACTTCTTAGATTAGGTCTCATAGGTAATCAATTCTTTGTAGGGGTCACTTCTTCTTATTCATTGTTTTATTAAATTCCCGATAATCAGTACAAAATCTCATAATTTCATTCCTTTTCTCCAACAACATCAATGATACATTTTACGATTCGCTTCTTATAAAATCACTCCTTGGTCTGCCTTGTTCACTAGGCCTCCGATACTTCACCTTAATTCTTTGACATGTCCAACACTTTCCAATCTATTTTGAAATTCCCTTCTTATAACTGGTTATCACTATTTTTCTTTAAATTTCCATAGGTAATTCTTTTCGGTGCAGTTTCTAGGTTTATTTTCTCCTTTTTGCTTATCGCTCGCCACTACATTTGCTTTTCCTTGCGAATACATACTTCAAACTCTTATGGTCCGTATAGATCTTACATTTTCCTTCATACATGTAATGTTTCCCAATCTTTCAAAACAAATATTATTACTGTTAGTCCCAATTATGAGTAGGACACTTCTACTCATAAGGTTTCAGTTATCTAGATGCATATACAATAACACTATTGAGCTGCATCAACATACATCCTACTCCCTTATGAGAAGCATCACTATAAACTACCAAATCTCCTTGACACTTTCAAAATGATAAAGCAGGTGATGTAACCATTCTTTCATTTAACTCCGTAAAACTTTCTTCACCCTTATCTACTTCATATAAACTTCTTGCTTTTCCTGATTAGCTTCGTCCAAGATATTGCAACTTTCAAGAAATCTTGCACAAATTTTCGATAGTAACCAGCCCATGATAAAACTTCTTACTTTTGTTGGTGTTTCTGGTCTCTTTTCATTCATAATAACTTTAATTTCTGCTGAATCTCTTTTGATCTTCTCCACATTGACTATTTATGCTAAAAACTATACTTCATACAACTTCTTTCTTCTCCAACTTCTCAGTTACCATTAAATGCTTTGCATGGTCCTCCGTTGATTTTAAGTATCACAATTACAGCTTATCCAGATATTCTTTAAAGATTCTGTCCATCGAGTTCAAATATTACTGGTATATTGGTTAATCCAAATGACAATACAAGTATAACGACTCGTGTATTTTTGAATTATTTAAATATGTGATTATTATGTAAATTATTAAATAAAATATGTGTATTGGTTTTGACCGCCATGTGTTGTTTGATTATTATCTAGGTGTGATTTATGATATACCGGGTTGTTCGCGTAATTAATTAAGGAATTGTATTGAATTGTTCCACTTTTAAAGTGGATTTAAGGCAATTTATTTGTATAAATATTTGAAGTGTCTCTAAAATTGTTTTTATGATTTTATAATTTCAATAATTATTTTTAGGATTTTATAAAATTGAGAAATCAATATTTTATTAATTATTTATCTTTAAATGATTTTCTGAATGCTTTTATTTGTAAAATCCATATTTAATTCAAGAACTCTTCAAAAATAATGAAACTCATATTTATTTAAGTTGGGAATATTCTGGGAATTTTAAAATTATTTTGGGAATTTTTGGGATTAATTTTACCCGCGCGCCGATTCGTTTAATTGATAAAAGCGGCTATAAATTGCTTTTCAGAAATATATTTAAAATTACAAAATTTATGTTTTCATTAACTCCGGGATATTTGTAAAATTTTAAAACTTGTTTGGAAATATTTCGGTTCATTTTTAATTATAACTTTGTTAGATAAATTTTATATTATGCGATAAAACTCGGCTTCGGGAGGTTCAGGGACACGTGTCCGGTTTGTTAGCCACGTGTATGTGGCTGGTTCTTTGTATCTATATCAAAGAATAAGTTGAAACCAGATATAACATCCCCTGTGTTCATATACGCTAATCCATTCTCTGTTTCCACCCCAAATCTCTATTGCCCTTCTGATTCGTTTTAATATATATATACATATATTCCTGTCCTCTCCTTCTTGTGACTGTTTCGGCACCCTGCTTCCTTTTGGGTAAGAATCCGGCGGCCTCCCCTTTCTTGGCCACTGTTCTGGGTTTCAGTTTTTTTTTGGTTGTCTTGCTGATTATACGTATATATTTGCGTGTATATGTGTAGATGTTTGTGTGTTCCGTTGTGGGTGTAATCGTTGCTTCGTGTCCTGGCTTTTCTGGTTGCCGCCGGCTAGCTTTCCGGCAAGGCGGCCGGATGCGCGGTGCTTTCCGTGTGGACTGTGATATTTGTTTTCTTTATTTCTCTGAATTCCTGATTAGCCGAAATAAAAATTCGAGTGATTACTTCGATTTATTGAATTAATTTCTGAAAATTTCGAAGTAAATATTTAGAATGTTTACTCGGAATTATTTGGAAAAAATATTTTTTCCCCATAATTATTCGAATTATATTTTTTAAAAAATTGCGAGCTAATCGGTGAAACTCGTGACCAAAAACCCTATACGGGTACCTCCGAGTTTTACCGTCGTCGGGGAGCCGACGGTGGACGATGATGACGTATATCTGAGTCCTAATATTTTAAAATAAATTAATTAATTTGTAAAATTATTTTTGAAACGAGAATTTGATTTTATATTAAAGTCAAGTACGTAATTTAGTGAATGAATTGTGATTGGATTGATTGTTGGGTTGAACTGGTGGTTGAATTTTTGGATTGTGGTTGTTGTGAACTTGATTGTGGTTGGTTTGACGTCGATTGTATTCGACGGGTAGTCCAATAAACGACGGAAACGCTGCCCGATTCTCGGAAAATTGAACTACGTAAATAAGGGAACGTATCCGATAATTATCGGGACGTTTATTGAATAAATATACTTATACTTTATATGAACTTAATTGTATGTTGTAGTGAACGTTCTGTACAAAACTACGTAACCCTAATTTTGTTAAATAACAAGTATACGTATTTTTTGAAAATGAACACCGAATCGATTTTCGAAAAACGTGAACCCTAACTGATGCCTGTATTGCAATATTGTATGTGTTACGAGTCGGGTTTTATTAACGTTCGGGTAGATTGTCAGCGAGGATATGTCAAGCATAATCGAATGTCTAAGTTAGGGTGTTTCGACCTTGTAGGTTCTAGTCGGAATGCGCAAGAATTGGCATTGGAAGAAAGATAATTGGTGGTAAGTCGAAAAGCTCAGTAAGGTTCCAATCAAAGGACTTACATGTTGAGGCCGAATCCAGAGTGATCTAGTGGTTAGACGTTAAAGCCTGAGCGGCAGAGTCGGCTCAGAGCTGATCAGTAATAGTGTAAAACCCTGTAAGGCAAGTACTTCTGAACTTTTCTTCAAGATATATTGCCAATATTTTTGAAATGTTTCATAACATGTCGCTATTATTTAAAATAACTCCTGTTTTATAATGCAAGTGCCTTAAACTATTTAACTTTGAACCCGGATTTTTCTTGATCTTGAGCCATAAGCCTTATTCTTTGTAAATCATCTTTTGTTGATTTTCAGATACCAAACCACCCAAATATGATACTACTCCCCAAATGTATAACTACCAAACACTAAGCACTGGAACAAAACTGTTTGCAAACACAGAAACCTTTATACTCCAACTATCCTCTATAACACCAAAGAACTATACATTGAAAGAAAATTATTAGTTATCTAATACTTGAATTTTTTTTGTTTTACAGACTGAAATCCGTTTCTTATATGTACCCTGATATACCCTTGTGATATCTATGAATTTCTTTATGTTTTTATTCAAGTGTTTAACCGTCATTGATTATGATCTTGTTTTATTGAGTTATACTGTTTATCATATTGAACTGCTTTAGAATTGGATAGTTTTTTATATAGATGGACCAGATTCATGGTCAGACCATATCAATGGTCAGGATAGGCCAATGTGTGCCTTGGATCCAGTAATTAGAGCAGTGCTGTGTGCTTGCTCGGGGTTAGTGCGTGACTGATCAGCAACCTAACCTTGGTTTTAAAACTTAAAATGAATATCCAATTCTAATGATTGTGTAACAATATACTTGATTCTTCTGAATCATTTCATTTGAACATTGTATAACCTCATTTATCATTGTTATGACTTGCTGAGCTAGTTAGCTCACCCTTGCGATTCTTTTTATATATTTTACAGTTGAAAAGGATATGGATGATAGTAAAGTTCCTCAGTCCAAAGTGCGGCTAAGGTTCCAGTTTGAGTTGGATCGAGCTTACAAGGAGCTTCATACGGTAGAGAGATAGTAAGATTATAAGAATAATTTTATTATCAGTTGAAAGTTAAATTAGTAGGGATTTGTTACGTTGGAATAAAAGTTAAGGTTGTGGCTTGTTTTCATACTTTAACCTGTTGCGATCCGTGGTTATGTAAAACAGGGTCATTGCAAATAGTATTTCCTATACAGGTTTAGATATTGTGTATGTGTTGTGGACCCCAAACTTCTGACCCGGGTTTGGAGGGCGCCACAGGTTGGTATCAGAGCTACAGGTTTTAAGTCACTGAAACAAGCCTAGATTGTCAGGATTGGTTAGAGGGTTAGGATTAGGATTAGGAAATAGAAAGCTAAGACGTCGTAAGGATGAGTGCGACTACATAGTAGGTCTCCGCCACGGTTCGTGTTGCGATTCGGGATTCTTAGCTTGCGATGTGATTTCCAGACAACGGCAATGGCAGATCCTGATTTCCCTATATCATCTGATCATTTGGAGCTTATCGTTCAAGGATCGTCATCTTCTTTCAGATTGGATTTGCACCTTGTTCCTCCACCAGCATTAATGGTACTACCTTATGTTATAACGGTTGCACTTCTTCAAGCTATTCTACGCTAATTTTCCGCCTCTTGTTGCGAGATTACCTATTGTAGAACTTCCATATGTTTATTCTTATTTTACTGGATATTCGGCTGTGAGTGTATCTTTTTAGTTTACCTTATATCTTGTTCTATACCCCCAGTTTAGAACTTGTCCTATGAAGCGATTGTACCTACGAGGATGGATTCGAGAGCTACAGTAAATGGTGAGCGCTTGAGATATAAATAAAGGTGAGAAGAAGTTTAGAGAGAAGATTTAAGTGTTTCAGAGGATAGCTGTTATCGGGTTAAAAGAAGCCATTAGTGACTAAGCCACCCGTGAACAATTATGGGATGAATTAGATGAATTTTGAAAGAGTTAGGGAGAAAGGTATAAATCTGGAATTTTTGGTGGAATTAAATGATGGTGCTATGATAAATGTGATATGTAAAGTAGTGATGTGATGTGATATGAGCAAATTTTGGTTCTATGAAATAGATTTGTTGATTATTGGATAGTCTGTTCCACTTAACGATTGTATAGTGGATATCGGGAGTATTACCAGTATGAAAGCTTGATGTGAAGCTATGAATAAGATAGCATGCAACGACAATTGAAGTGATCGTCGATTAAGGAAGGCAAACGGACCCAATAAAGAAGAAAAGGTAGATTGAAGTGAATGGACCTTTATATTATCGTTCCATTAATTTGGTACCTTGCTATAGGTTGGAAGGACAACAACTAACTCATATAGTAAGGACAACCAGGTTTGTAATTTTCCAAACTTTTTAAACAAGTTTCCGAAAAAGATTTTCCTTTACAAATTTCTAAAAGCCCTTTTTGAATAAAATGATTTTTAAACATTGGTTGTCAAGTTACTACTTGAGTTCCTTGTTTGTTAGAAAGCCCGGATCACCTGGAAGGATGTTGTTTCAGACTTAGCATTGCTAATTCCGAGAACAAAGTAACCTGTGATTATGAAAAAGCTGATTATTCCTATCGGTAAGGTGTAAATGTTGTTTGACAAGGTTAATAACAGAATCCGTGTACGGAGTGATTATTCATCAAGTTGCAGAGACCATTAAAGTTTAAAAGAATTTATCGATTTAAGAAGAGCCTGGGCGTGATTGAAGGAGATTGGGAAAATTTCCAGACTTTCCTAAAAGAAGAGTAATATTAACAAAAGGATCATTATATTGAATGGTTCGTGGTTATTCTCAATTAAAACGAGGAAACTCGAAGTTATCTGGTAGGAACGCCATGATGATCAAATTGTTAATGTATTATCCGTGTGGGTGCAATATTAAAGACGCAAGACATGACAAGTAGGAATCTACCATAATTCTTAATTTGCGAAGGCATTTCAGCGTACTTTCTAAAGTTGTTATATGACACAATTGGGATATGATCGAACAAGCTCGGAAGATGAATACAAGTGAAATGTGGATGGTGACCAATGGTATTGTTCTAGTTTTCAATATTACAGCGTATATTCCTTCTCAATTCCTAAAAATGTATGAACTTCTTTTCTCAAATAAAATATTTTCTATGATATTAAAAAGGAGGATATTCCATTCCTTTCAAATTTATTTGCTTCCCTCAAGTTTTGCTTTCTGATTGGGACTAACAGTGTTATGGTGAGACACTTTGTCAGAATGACGAAGAGTCGGGTGGGACGCACCTAATCATGTGTTGTATGTCATATGGTATGAAAGACTGGCCATCTTAAGTACCAATGTGGTTGTCTCATTCATATTCAAATCTTTGTTTCTTCTTTCTTTTCAACTCTAATTTTTGTTGAATTGTGAATACTTCTAGTTATTTCATTGTACTGTCGTTCTTTGCAAGAGTTTTTCAACAGAAATTAACGTATTATGGACCAAGCGAGAAAAGTTCCATCTACTTTTCACGCATGGGAAGCAAACAAGGGCATATGGCGAGGATTTCAAATCACTAGCCTAGTCAGGATTGCACCAAGAGTCAAGGGAATTTACTCTAATAAGGAATACGTCTCCGAGGACGAGAGTCTGTGATTTTCCTGTGAAGTATGTTATTTCGAATACAGATGTGGTGATGTGAATGATTATTGTGGATACCTTACGCTTTAAAGTATTAAAAGATGTGAGAGCAACTTGATTGTTTATCTCTCAAGTATTTTGTTGATAAGATGAACTACTCTGTTGGATTGATAAGATTATGATTAAAGAACTAGCAAAACAAGAATGTGTAATTGTTAAATAAGTAAGTATCAATGGTGGAACTGAGATTTTTGGAAATAAGTGTGTGAAGAATTGATATTATTTAAGGTAAGAGGATTTTACATTATTCTAAGGAATGGATTAACTATTCAAGCATGATACCCAGATAGACCGTTGTGATGAAAAGATAGTTCTAAAGACGCCAAATGAGAATGTGACGAGGTTTAAAAGACGAAGGAAGGTAAAGAATTTATTAGCAATGATTCAAGCTAAGACGTTACGGTGACCCAGAGGTAAGCACTACGATGATTACGAATAGAAGTCAGGATTAAATAAAATTTGAAGGTTTGATAGTAATTAATGAGTTTCAAGATATGTTTCCAGATGAGTTATCGATATTCTTCCAGATAGAAAAATGAAGTTCGTGATTGACTTAACACCTGAGACGAAGCCAGTGACCAAGGTCTTACATAAAATAGCACCAGTTAGAATAAGGGAGTTAGGAAAGCAGATGCAAGGGAGGCTAGAAGAAGAAGCGATTAGACCCATTGTATCCCATGAGGTGCACCGATATTAGTTGTTAACAAGAAAGATGGAAGTATGAGATTATGTGTCGATTAGTGAATGATCAACAAGTTTACTATCAAGAGCAAGTATCTGTTACCTCGAACCAATGATTTGTTTGATCAAACGAAAGAGACAAAGTACTTTTATAAGATTGATTTAAGACTTGGTATTTCACCAATTAAAGATTAAACCTATGGACATATCAAAGATAATTTTCAGAACTGAATATCATTCTCGTATAGTCATTTAGATTAACCAATATACCAGTAATATTTGAACTCGATGGACATAATCTTTAAGGAATACCTGGGTGAGTCATATTTGTGTTACTTAAAGTCAATGGAGGACCATGCGAAGTATTTAATGAAAACTAAGGAGTCGGAGAAGAAAGAAGTTGTATGTAAAGTTTGCAAGGTGAAATTTTTGATGATAAAAAGCATAAGTAATCAGTGAGGAGGAGACCAAAGGAGATCCAGTAGAAATTAAAGTTATTATGAATAAAGAAAGGCCAAAAGCACCAACAAAAGTAAGAAGTTTTACCATGGACTGGCTATACTGAAAATTTGTACAAGATTTCTTGAAAGTTGCAATACCTTTGACGAAGCTAATCAGGAAAAGCAATAAGTTTATATGAAATGGAGAAGGGTGAAGAAAGTTTTGTGGAATTAAATGAAAGAATGGTTACAGTACCTGCTTTATCACTTTGAAGGTATCAAGGAGATTTGGTAGTTTATAGTGATGCTTCTCATAAGGGAGTAGGATGTGTGTTGATGCAGTATAATAAAATTATTGTACATGCACCCATACAATCGAAACCTTATGAGCAGAAGTATCCTACTCATAATTGGGACTAACAATAATAGTAGTTATTTTGAAAGATTGGGAAACATTATATGTATGAAGGAAGATGTAAGATCTATACGGATCATAAGAGTTTGAAGTATGTATTTGCAAGGAAAAGCAAATGTAGTGGCAAGTGAAAAGCAAAAAGAGGAGAAAATAAACCTAAAGACTACACCGAAAAGAACTACCTATGGAATTTCAGAAGTTGGAATTGGAAGTTAGATTTCATAATCAAAAAAGAGCAAGGATGGATGGTATGATCTTTCAGTCGAAGTTGTTAAGGGAAAGATAAGGAGATGTCAAGAGAAGATAATGGATCACGATGTTAGCAGTTAGTAAGAGGAAATTTATACACCCAGGAGAACGAACACGATATCCCCAGGTTTTCTTCCAGCACTTGGATGCTACAAGTAGAAGAATTAAGTAATGAGATCCCACAGGGAATTCACAATATAAAGTATTTAATCTATTGAAGAGATGCCAAGATATATGGAAATTTAAAGGAAAATAGTGATAACCAGGTATAAGAAGGGAATTTCAAAATAGATTGGGAAATGTTGGACATGTCAAAGAATTAAGGCGAAGTATCGGATGCCTAGTGAACAAGGCAGACCAAGGAGTGGTTTTATAAGAAGCGAATCGTAATATATATCAGTGATGTTGTTGGAGAAAAGGAATGAAATTATGAGATTATGTACCGATTATCGGGAATTTAATAAAACAACGAATAAGAAGAAGTGACCCCTACAAAGAATTGATTATCTATGAGATCTAATTTAAGAAGTGTGATGTCTCGAGGATTATTTTAAGATTCGACCTGAGAATATATCAGAGATTATGATTAAAGTAAGTTAAGAGCATTGGAAGCTCTGGTGATATTATATGAAATAGCAAGTGTATCAGGTGGCTATAAGGAATTAAGGAACGTGGTGTATAAGGAGTACTTGGATAAGTAAATTGTATTTATTGGTAACATCTTCAGCTATTTAAGGAACTATACGTTGAGTTTTCAAGAATGAAATTTTGACTAAGGTCAACAAAAGATTCTGAATTAATCCATTAACAACTACCTAAGCAAAGTCGTATGGTAGCAGATGCCTTATGCTGACAGAAAGGATTGGATGTAATTAAGACCACCGAGGAGTTAATAGACAAATTGGGAAAAGTGGAATCTGAAGTTCAAATACTTAAAGATAATAATACGTGAATATATGAGATTACTTTTCAGCCTTAACTAATGAAAAGGAGTATAAAAATAGGACCGGTAGTGTTAATACCAGTTTCATCTTAAAAGAGACTGCATAAGTCTAAGTAGAAGGGACATGTCAAGTCCTAAAATTAGTGAACCATTCGAAGTATTGATAAATATAGATAAAGTTATTCATGAGTTGACGTTACCGTCACAACAGTGTGCACATATAGTGTGTTTAGCCTGTTAATGTTAAAGCGTTAAGTATTTGATTTGAATTAAGTGAGTGATTAGGAACCAATGGGCTCT
Organism: Apium graveolens; assembly: GCF_009905375.1. Classification (NCBI taxonomy): domain Eukaryota; kingdom Viridiplantae; phylum Streptophyta; class Magnoliopsida; order Apiales; family Apiaceae; genus Apium; species Apium graveolens. The sequence goes on along the minus strand of NC_133653.1, from coordinate 78,624,484 downwards.
TGTCCAAGTTTATTTTGTATATAGTGATCGATCTAAATTCTTGATCGTTAAAGGAAAGTCATTGAAAATGAGTGTATATCTATAGTAAGTACGTTTGAAATCCTCAAGTAGAAGAGTCTGCTTGGAAACTAGAGTCAGATATACTTGACAAATATCCTCACTTGTTTAGTTAAACCAGATTCTGAGGACAGAATCTTTTTAAGGGGGGAAGGATATAACGACTCATGTATTTTTGAATTATTTAAATATGTGATTATTATGGAAATTATTAAATAAAATATGTGTATTGGTTTTGACCGCCATGTGTTGTTTGATTATTATCTAGGTGTGATTTATGATGTACCGGGTTGTTCGCGTGATTAATTAAGGAATTGTATTGAATTGTTCCACTTTTAAAGTGGATTTAATGCAACTTTATTTGTATAAATATTTGAAGTGTCTCTAAATTTGTTTTTATGATTTTATAATTTCAATAATTATTTTTAGGATTTTATAATATTCAGAAATTAATATATTATTAATTATTTATCTTTAAATGATTTTCTGAATGCTTTTATTTGTAAAATCCATATTTAATTCAAGTACTCTTCAAAAATTATAAAACTCATATTTATTGAAGTTGGGAATATTCCGGGAATTTTAAAATTGTTTTGGGAATTTTTGGGATTAATTTTACCCGCGCGTCGATTCGTTTAATTGATAAAAGCGGGTATAAATTGCTTTTCAGAAATATATTTAAAATTACAAAATATGTTTCATTAACTCCGGGATATTTGTAAAATTTTAAAACTTGTTTGGAAACATTTCGGTTCATTTTTCATTGTAACTTTGTTCGATAAATTTTATATTATGCGATAAAACTCGGCTTCGGGAGGTTCAGGGACACGTGTCCGTTTTGTTAGCCACGTGTCTGTGGCTGGTTCTTTCTATCTATATCAAAGAATAAGTTGAAACCAGATATAACATCCCCAATGTTCATATACGCTAATCCATTCTCTGTTTCCACCCCAAATCTCTATGCCCTTCTGATTCGTTTTAATATATATACATATATTCCTGTCCTGTCCTTCTTGTGACTGTTTCGGCACCCTGCTTCCTTTTGGGTAAGAATCCGGCGGCCTCCCCTTTCTCGGCCACTGTTCTGGTTTTCAGTTTTTTTGGTTGTCTTGCTGATTGTGCGTATATATTTGCGTGTATATGTGTAGATGTTTGTGTGTTCCGTTGTGGGTGTAATCGTTGCTTCGTGTGTTGGCTTTTCTGGTTGTCGTTGGCTAGCTTTCCGGCAAGGCGGCCAGATGCGCGGTGCTTTCCGTGTGGACTGTGATATTTGTTTTCTTTATTTCTCTGAATTCCTGATTAGTCGAAATGAAAATTCGAGTGATTACTTCGATTTATTGAATTAATTTCTGAAAATTTTGAAGTAAATATTTAGAATGTTTACTCGAAATTATTTGGAAAAAATATTCTTTTCCCCATAATTATTCGAATTATATTTTTTTAAAAATTGCGAGCTAATCGGTGATACTCGTGACTGGAAACCCTATACGGGTACCTCCGAGTTTTACCGCCGTCGGCGATGAGCGTCGACGAGCCGACGGTGGACGATGATGATGTATATCTGAGTCCTAATATTTTAAAATAAATAAATTAATTTGTAAAATTATTTTTGAAATGAGAATTTGATTTTATATTAAAGTCAAGTACGTAATTTAGTGAATGAATTGTGATTGGATTGATTGTTGGGTTGAACTGGTGGTTGAATTTTTGGATTGTGGTTGTTGTGAACTTGATTGTGGTTGGTTTGACGTCAATTGTATTCGACGGGTAGTCCAATAAATGAATGAAACCCTACCCGATTCTCAGAAAATTGAACTACGTAAATCAGGGAATGTATCCGATAATTATAGGGATGTTGAATGAATAAATATACTTATACTTTATATGAACTTGATTGTATGTTGTAGTGAACGTTCTGTACAAAACACCGTAACCCTAATTTTATAAAATAAAAAGTATACGTATTTTCTGAAAATGAACACCGAATCGATTTTCGAAAAATGTGAACCCTAACTGATGCCTGTATTGCAATATTGTATGTGTTACGAGTCGGATTTTATTAACGCTCGGGTAGATTGTCAGCGAGGATATGTCAAGCTTAATCGAATGTCTAAGTTAGGGTGTTTCGACCTTGTAGGTTCTAGTCGGAATGCCCAAGAATTGGCATTGGAAGAAAGATAATTGGTGGTAAGTCGAAAAGCTCAGTAAGGTTCCAATCAAAGGACTTACGTGTTGAGGCCGAATCTAGAGTGATATAGTGGTTAGACGTTAAAGCCTGAACGGCAGAGTCGGCTCAGAGTTGATCAGTAATAGTGTAAAACCCTGTAAGGCAAGTACTTCTGAACTTTTCTTCAAGATATATTGCCAATATTTTCGAACTGTTTCATAACATGTCGCTATTATTTAAAATAACTCCTATTTTATAATGCAAGTGCTTTAAACTATTTAACTTTGAACCCGGATTTTTATTGATCTTGAGCCATAGGCCTTATTCTTTGTAAATCATCTTTTGTTGATTTTCAGATACCAAACCACCCAAATATGATACTACTCCCCAAATGTATAACTACCAAACACCAAGCACTGGAACAAAACTGTTTGCAAACACAGAAACCTTTATACTCCAACTATCCTCTATAATACCAAAGGACTATACCTTGAAAGAAAATTATTAGTTGTCTAATACTTGAATTTTTTTTATTTTACAGACTGAAATCCGTTTCTTATACGTACCCTGATATACCCTTGTGATATCTATGAATTTCCTTACGTTGTTATTCAAGTGTTTAACCGTCATTGATTATGATCTTTTTTTATTGAGTTATATTGTTTATCATATTGAACTGCTTTAGAATTGGATAGTTTTTTTATATAGATGGACCAGATCAATGGTCAGGATAGGCCAATGGTCAGGATAGGCCAATATGTGCCTTGGATCCAATAATTAGAGCAGTGCTGTGTGCTTGCTCGGTTAGTACGTGACTGATCAGCAGCCTAACCTTGGTTTTAAAACTTAAAATGAATATCCAATTCTAATGATTTTGTAACAATAAACTTAATTCTTCTGAATCATTCCATTTGAACATTTCTTAACCTCAGTTATCATTGTTATGACTTGCTGAGCTAGTTAGCTCACCCTTGCGATTCTTTTTATATATTTTACAGTTGAAAAGGATATGGATGATATTAAAGTTCCTCAGTCCAAAGTACGGCTAAGGTTCCAGTTTGAGTTGGATCGAGCTAGCAAGGAGCTTCATACGGTAGAGAGATAGTAAGATTGTAAGAATAATTTTATTATCAGTTGAAAGTTAAATTAGTAGGGATTTGGTACGTTGTAATAAAAGTTAAGGTTGTGGCTTATTTTCATACTTTAACCTGTTGCGAGCCGTGGTTATGTAAAATATGGTCATTGTAAATAGTATTTTGTATACAGGTTTAGATATTGTGTATGTGTTGTGGACCCCAAACTTCTGACCCGGGTTTGGAGGGCACCACAACAAGAACAGTACTTAGTTCTGAAAATTATCTTTGATATATCCATAGGTTTAATCTTCAATTGGTGAAATACCAAATCTTAAATTAATCTTATAAAAGTACTTTGCTTCTTTCGTTTGATCAAACAAATCATTGGGTCGAGGTAACAGATACTTGCTCTTGATAGTAAACTTATTGAGCTTGCGCTAGTCGATGTTCAATCTCATACTTCTATCTTTCTTATTAACAATTAATACCGGTGCACCTTATGGGGTACACTAGGTCTAATCACTTCTTCTTCTAGCATTTCTTGCATCTGCTTTGCTAACTTCCTCATTTTAACTAATGCCATTTTGTGTAAGGCCTTGGTTACTGGCTTCGTCTCAGGTGCTAAGTCAATCGCGAATCTCATTTTCCTATCTGGAGGAAATGTGGATAACTCTTCTGGAAACATATCTTGAAACTCCTTAATTGCTATAAAATATTCAAGTTCTGTGTGCTCCTGACTTTCATTTATAATCGCCATAGCGCTTACATCTTGGTCACTGTAACCTTTTAACTTAAATAATTGTTAACAAGCTTCTTTACCTTCCTTTGTCCTTTAAACCTCATCATATTCTCATTTGGCGTCTTCAAAACTATCTTCTATCACGATGGTCTATCTGGGCATCACACTTAAATAGCTAGTCCATTTCTTAAAATAATGTCAAATCCTCACAAACTTATTGCCAGAAATCTCACTTCCACCATTGGTACTTACTTATTTAACAAATACACGTTCTTGACTTGCTAGTCCTTTAATCATAATCTTATCAATTCAACAGGGTAATTCATCTTATAAACAAAATCTTGCGAGCTAAACAATCAAGTTGCTCCCACATCTTTCAATACTTTAACACATAAGGTATCAACGATAATCATTCACATCACCACATCCGTATTCTGAATAACATATTTCACCGGAAAATCACAATTTCTCGTTCTCGGAGACGTATTCCTCATTGGAGTAGATTCCCTTGACTCTTAGTGCATCCCTGACTAGGGCTAGTGATTTGCAATCCTCGCCATATGCCCTTGTTTCCTTTTTTTATACATGAAAGGTAGATGGAACTTTGTCCGCTTGGTTCATAATACGTTGATTTGTTTGAAAAACTTTTGCAAAGAACGACGGTATAACGAAATAACTAGAAGGATTCATAATTCAATAAACTTGAAGTTGAAAAGAAAGAAGATATGATGAGTTGGATATGAATGAGACAACCACATTGGTACTTAAGATGGCCAGTCTTTCATACCATATGGCATACAACACATGATTAGGTGGCATCCCACCCGACTCTTCGTCATTCCGACAAAGTGTCTCACCATAACACTATTTGTCCCAATCAGAAAGCAAAACTTGAGGGAAACAATTAAATTTGAAAGGAATACAATATCCTCCTTTTCGATATTATAGCAAAGACTTTATTTAAGAAAAGAAGTTCATACTTATTTAGGAATCAAAAAGAGGATAAATGCTGTAATATTGAAGACAAGAATGATACCATTGGTCACCATCCATATTTCACCTGTATTCATTTTTCGAGCTTGTTCGATCATATCTCCATTGTGTCATATAATAACTTTAGAAAGTACGTTGAAATGCCTTCGCAAATTAAGCATTATGGTAGATTTTTACTTGTCACGTCTTGCGTCTTTAACATCGCACCTACACGTATAATACTTTAACAATTCAATCATAATAGCGTCCCTACCAGATTACCTCGAGTTTCCTCTTTTTAATTTAGAATAACCACGAATCATTCAACATAACAATCCTTTTGTTAATAATATTCTTCTTTTAGAAAAGTCTGGAAATCTTCTCAATCTTCTTCGATCACGCCCAAGCTCCTTTTTAAATCAATAAATTCTTTAAACTTTAATGGTCTCTGCAACTGGATGAATAATTACTCCGTACGCGGATTCTGTTATTACCCTTGTCAAATAATATTTGCACCTTACTGATAGGAATAATCAACTTCTTCATAATCGCGGGTTACTTTGTTCTCTGAATTAACAATACTAAGTCTAAAATAAGTATCCTTCCAGGTAATCCGAGTCTTTTAACAAAAAAGAAACTCAAGTAGTAACATGACAACCAATGTTTAAAACTTATTTTATTCAAAAAGGCTTTTAGAAATTTTGTAAGGAAAAATCTTTTTTAAAAACTTGTTAAAAATTTTGAAAATCATAAATCTGGTTGTCCTTACTATATGAGTTGGTTGTTGTCCTTCCGACCTATAACAAGGTACCAAATTTTAGGAACGATCACATAAAGGTCCATTTACTTCAATCAACCTTCTTTCCTTTATTGGGTCCATTTGCCTTCCTTAATCGACAATCCCTTCAATTGTCGTTGCATGTTATCGTATTCGTAGCTTTACATCAAAACTTTCATACTGGTAATATTCCCGTCATCAACTTTGCAATCAATAAGTGGAGCAGATTATCCAATAGTCAACAAGTAGGCTAATGTCACATCACCTTATTACTATAAATGTATCACATCTTCAGAACACCATTATCTAAATTCAAGAAAGCTCCAAATCCATACTCTTCTCTAACTCTCTTTCAAAACTCATCTAGTCCATTCCTCAAGCTAATCATGGGGGCCTAGTCACTAATGGCTTCATTTAATCTAATAACAACTATCCTCCAGAACACTTGAATCTTCTTTCTAAACTTCTTCTCACCTTTATTTATATCTCCAGTACTCACCATTTACAGTAACCCTCGAATCCATCCTCGTTGGTACTATTGCTTCATAGGACAAATTTTAAACTGAGGGTATAGAACAGGATATAGGGTAAACTAAAGAGATACACTTATAGCCGAATGTCCAGTAAAATAAGAATAAGTAGATGGGGTTTTTTTTAAAAAATAAGTGGTCTCACATCAGGAGGTGGTATAATAGCGTAGAATAGCTTGAAGGGGTGAAGCTGTTATAGAAGAAGGTAATACCAGTAATACTGATGAAAGAACAAGGTGCGAATCAAATCTAGAAGAAGATGACGATCCTCGAATGGAAGGCTCCGAATGATCAGGTGATACAAGGAAAACAGGATCTGCCATTGTCGTTATCTGGAAATCACGTCGTAAGCTAAGAATCCCAAATCGAAACACGAACCGTGTCGGAGACCTACTATACAGTCGCACTCAACCTCACAACGTCTTATCTTTCTATTTCCTATTCCTAATCCTAACCCTTTACCCAATCCCGACAATCTAGGCTTGTTTCAGTGACTTATAACCTGTAGCTCTAATACCAACCTGTGGCACCCTCCAAACCCGGGTCAGAAGTTTGGGGTCCACAACATAGACCCAATATATAAACCTGTATATCAGATATTATTTGCAATGACCCTGCTTTACACAATCCACGGATCGCAACAGGTTAAAGTATGAAAACAAGCCACAACCTTAACTTTTATTACAACGTGCCAAATCCCAACTAATTTAACTTACATCTGATAATAATATTATTCTTACAATCTTACTGTCTCACTATCGCAATAAGCTCCTGCTAGCTCGATCCAACTCAATCTGGAATCCTAGCTCGTACATTGAACTGGGAAATCTCGCTATCAACCGTACCCTTCTTAACTGTAGAATACATAAAAAGATTTGCAAGAGTGAGCTAACAAGCTCAACAAGTCACAATGACAATAGTTGAGGTTAATCAATGATCAAACGAAATGATTCAGAGGAATCAAGTTTATTGCTAAACAATCGTTAGAATTGGATATTCATTTTAAGTTTTAAAACCACGGTTAGGCTGCTGATCAGTCACGTACTAACCCCGAGCAAAGCACACAGCATTGCTCTAATTACTGGATCCAAGGCACACATTGGCCTAACTTGACCATTGATATGGTCTGACCACGAATCTGGTCCACATATAAAAACTATCCAATTCTAAAGCAGTTCAATATGGTAAATAATATAATTCGATAAAACAAGATCATGATCAATGATGATTAAATACTTAAATAAAAACGTAAGGAAACTGATGGATATCACAAGGTTATATCAGGGTAGGTATAAGAAACGGTTTTCAGCCTGTAAAAGGATCAGGTTTTAGAAAAATAATGATTTTTTTTCAAGGTATAGCTCTTTGGTGTTATAAAGAATGGTTGGAGTATAAAAGTTTCTGTGTTTTCAAACAATTTTGTTCCAGTGTTTGGTGTTTGGTAGTTATACATTTGGGGAGTAGTATCATATATGGGTGGTTTGGTATCTGAAAATCAACAAAGGAGGGTTTACAAAGAATAAGTCTTATGGCTCAAGATCAAGAAAAATCAGGGTTCAAGGTTAAATAATTTAAAGCACTTGCAATATAAAATAGGAGTTATTTTGAATAATAGCGACATGTTATGAAACAGTTCAAAAATATTTGCGATATATCTTGAAGAAAAGTTTAGAAGTACTTGCCTTATAGGGCTTTACAACTATTACTGATCGACTCTGAGCCGACTCTGCCGCTCAGGCTTTAACGTCCAATCACTAGATCATATTGGATTCGACTTCGACACTCAGGTTTTTCTGTTCAAACTCTACTGAGCTCTTCGATTGCCTACTAGGTCGTCTTTAGTCCAACGTCCATTTTCGGTTTCCCGACTAGAACCTACAGGGGTGAAATACTCTATGTTAGACGCTCAGTTATGCTTGACATATCCTCGCTAACCACCTACCCATACGATAGTATGTTCCGACTCGTAATCATTCATACCATAATAACACAAACAACAATTAAGGTTCACGTTCTCGAAATCGGGTCAGTGTTCGTTTTCAGAAAATACGTATACTCGTCATTTTACGAAATTAGAGTTATTGAGTTTTGGACAGAACGTTCACCACAACATACAATCAAGTTCGTATAAAGTATAAGTATATATATTCACTCAACGTCCCGATAATTATCGGATACGTTCCCGTAATTACGTAGTTCAATTTCCCGGAAATCGGGTAGCATCTCCTTTGTTTATCGGACTACACGTCGAAACATCAATCGACGTCAAATCCCAAATACAATAATCACAACAATTATCCAATCACCCTCCAGTTTCACAAATCCCAACCACCGATTCAAACCAACTAATTATTATTATTACTCGTATTTCATATTCATTACTATTTTTTTAAAAAAAAATATTAAGACTCAGATAATGATCATCACGGTCCACCGTCGGCTCGCCGAGGCTCATCGCCGACAGCGATAAAATTTGCGCGTACCCGAACAATTTCGGGTTTCCAACGTAAATCCTATCAATTACTACACTTAAATCTCGCAAATACCAATTAGTTTATTTCACAAAATCAGTCAAGGATTTCTGCAAGAGTATTATTAATTTGATTTAGCAATAACCAAACCAAATAATAGCATAACCAAAAGAATAGCCAACATAATCGAACAGTCTACACAATAGCACGGCCACGCACCGCCATCCTCACCGAAAAACCGGGAGGGGCGACGGCAATAATAAAGAAACAGAACATCATACTCGCACATATACATACATGTATATACACGGACGAGCAAGAATCAACAGGGACAGTGACCATATGAGAGCACCAAGGCATGACGAAAAGTCGTCGGAAATAAACCGGCGAACAGCGGCGATGAGACAACCATACAGAGAGGCCGCGAACAAGATGAAGAAGAGGAACGAGAGAGGAGATAGAAAGAAGAGAGAGAGATTCGAGAGAGGAACAGGAGAAAAACCGAGAGAGATTGTAGAAAGATTGTGAATTTAGGGATTAAAATATAATCCTCAATTTGTAAAATCAGGACACATGTGCTGGAAATGAAGCTACGTATCTGAATTAGGCTGCCACATGTCCTTTCTCCTTTTCCGATAGCCCCATTTGGTCTCGTTTTTACAATTGAAAGAACCATCGCGTGAATAAAAATAATTCTGATAATTACCAAATAAATTTTAAAATATCACAAATAATTTAAATTTATTAAAAATAAATTTTTCATAATTTTTAAATCATTTTTGAGTCGCGCTTACATGCCCGCAATTCATAATTAACGAACTGAGTTGCACTTAAAACAGATTCAGAAAATTATGAAAACAGTCTTAAAATATTACAAATATCCCGAAGTTAATAAAAACATAAATTTTGAAATTTTAAAACAATTTCTAAAATGCACTTTATACCCGCTTTTTAACAATTAAACGAAATAACGTGCAGGTGAATTTAATCCCGAAAATTTTAAAATAATTTTAAAATTCTCTGAATATTCCAAACTTAAATAAATATAAGTTTCATAATTTCTAAAGAATTATGGAATTAAATACAGATTTTACAAATAAATGTAATCAAAAAATCATACAAGGTTAAATAATTGATGAAATATTGATTTCTAAATTTTGTAAAATCCCAAAAATAATTATTGAAATTATAAAATCATAAACTAATTTTAGAGACAATCCAAATATTTACGGGTTTTAAAACTGTAATAAAATTACCTTTAAAAATAAAACAGAACAATATAACTCAATTTTTAACTGCACAATCCAATCCTTTACACCAATAAATCACAGACAAATAGTATATATCAACATACTGCTGCCAAAACCAAGACACATATTTTATTTAATTAATATTCCATAATTACATATTTAAATAATTCAAAAATATACGAGTCGTTATAGTTGGCTTCCTATTCTTGAGCAATTGGTAGGGAGTCATGCATTTTGCTTGATTGACCAAAGAAATATTCTGAGTGTAGCATGCAGTATTCACAGCTTCATCCCAAAAATATGTTGGTAACTTTGATTCTTCTAGCATTGTCCTTGCAGCTTCAATAAGAGATCTGTTTTTCCTTTCCACCACTCTAATTTGTTGTGGGGTTCTAGCTACAGAAAATTCATGCATAATCCCATTCTTTTCATAAAATAATCTCATCACAGAATTCTTGAACTTAGTTCCATTGTCACTCCTGATTCTTCTTACTTTGAAATCAGGATGATTGTTGATTTGCCTTGTGTGATTGATGATGATTTCACTAGCTTCATCTTTGGATTTTAGAAAATATGTCCAAGAGAACTCTGAGAAATCATCTACAATTACTAGGCAATATCTTTTCCTTGAGATAGACAACACATTGACTGGTCCAAACAAATCCATGTGCAACAGTTGCAAAGGTTCTTCAATTGTTGAATCAAGCTTCTTTTGTGGCATACTAAATACAACATAATAAGGATTGGGTGTAAATGGCATATTAGCAAATTGTGCAATTAGATTCCGTGCAGGCAAAACATTAACATGCATTGTAGTCATGTTAGGAAATGAAGGTGGTACAGACATAGGAGTAGGCATAGCAAGTTTGCAATTAAAAGATAAATGATTAACACTACCACACTTAACACAGATTTTTCTTGGTGCATATTTATCAGGTGTGTAGTTGTTATGTTTGTTAATTCCTAGTTTCCCATTTCTATTGTTTTTCTGTTAGATATATTTGATAATGTCATGGATAATGTGATTTATGTTTAGTTTTCAGATCTTACTTAAACAGGATAAATCAGTACTTACTGGAAGTCAGGACTTAAAGATATCAGTACTTATATTATCAGAAGATAATCATCAGAAGATGGATATCAGAACTTAAGTACTGAAGGACGTTCAGATAAGGACAGTAGCTGATTAAAGGAAAGAAGATCGAGATAAACATAAGTAGAGATATGCATAAAGAAGAAATTCTATGAAGAATAGAATACTTGGAAGAAAAGATATCTGATTGATATATTTTAGGAAGCAGAATTATATTCCATATCAATTAGCGATTATCTTTTAACTGTGTAGTATATAAACACAGACATAGGGTTTACACTATAAGTGTTATCATATTCGAGAAGATTATTTATTATAACCCTAGCAGCTCTCGTGATATTTGTTCATGACTAAGAGGTAACAGTTCCATACTGTAATAGAGTTTATTGTTTCAATAAAGTTTGTTTTCTGTTACTTGAGTTATTAAAGTTTGATTTGGTTGTACTATACACTGTATTCACCCCCTCTACAGTGTGTGTGTGACCTAACAAGTGGTATCAGAGCCTATCTGTTAACGCACAAACAGTTTAAGATCCAAACACAATCATGTCTGATACAGAAACTCCAACTAAGCCCACCAAAACTGAAGAATCTCCTAAGACACAAATTCAAAGCCGATATGAGAACATCAGAGTTCCCATATTGAGACCATCTGAATATCTTATATGGAAGGTGAGGATGACCATGTTTCTAGAAGCAACAGATCCAGAATATCTTGATAGAATCAAGGAAGGGCCTCACAAACCAACCTAGCTCGCGGTTGCAGTTGCAGGTGAAGCAGCAAAGACTGTACCAAAGGAGAAGAGTGATTACACTGCTGAAGATATCACATCAATTGCTAAGGATGCTAAGGTACGACACTTACTGCATAGTGCCATTGATAATGTAATGTCAAACAGGGTATTAAACTACAAGACTGCAAATGAGATATGGGATGCCCTGGAAACAATACTCACTCAAGAGTATGAACACTTTGACTCAAAGGCTAATGAGTCATTGACTGATTTATATGATAGATTTGTCAAACTCTTGAATGATCTGTCACTGGTTGATAAGGAGTATGATCTTGAAGATTCAAACCTTAAATTCCTGTTAACTCTTCCTGAATGCTGGGATTTGAAGGCAACAACAATAAGAGACAACTACAATCTTGATGAAACAACTCTTGATGAAATTTATGGAATGCTCAAGACTCATGAACTTGAGATGGAACAAAGAAGAAAGAGGAAAGGTGGTAAATCAAGGACAGTTGCTCTTAAGGCTGAAGAAGACTCCCCCAAGGCAGCTACCTCAAGAAAAGACAAGGGTAAAGCTCTCTTCACAAAGTCTGATACTGGGTCATCAAGTTCTGAAAGTGATGATGACTCAGAATCTGAAAGCTTGCCTGAGACGGATGCTGATGAGGAGATGATGAAGCTGTGTGCTCTTATGGTGAAAGGGATCACAAAGATTGCATATAGGAAGTTTAGGAAGGGAAAGAAGTTTTCCAGAAAAGGCACAAGTTCTGATAAGAAGAATTTCAGAAAATCTGAGAGCAGAGGAGGAAAGTCTGACAGAGGAGATTATACAAATGTCAAATGCTACAACTGTGGTGAGAAAGGCCACATATCTCCTGATTGCAAGAAAGTGAAGAGTGACAAAGGCAAGGCTCTTGTCACAAAGAAGAAAAACTGGACAAACACCTCAGATTCTGAAAGTGAGGAGAATTATGCCTTGATGGCAAATGCTGATAAGGCAAGTGCTGAAAGCAGTTCTGAAGCTGCTGAATCAAAGGTACCTCAAACTACTTATGCCTTTCATACTGATGATATAAATGAGTTGAGAAGATATCTTAAAACCATGTTTGTTAGTTATAGAGATCAAACTTTAACATGTGAAAGATTAACTTCTGAAAATCTTGCTTTTAAGAAAAGAAATGATTTCTTAGAAAAGGAGTTAGTTATGTTCCATCAAACTCAGAAAGATAGAGATGATGCTTTTTATGTTAGGGATGAAGTGCTAAAAATGAATGAATCTCTAAAAACTGAGTTAGAAAAGGAAAGAGAGGTTATCAGGACTTAGACCAACTCTGGCAGAACAACTCAGAATTTGTTAAGTAGTGAAAACTGGAAATAGGGCTTAGGTTATGGAGAGGATAAAAATGATAAAGGAACTGAAGGTATTAAGCCTGTAGTTGTTAAACAAAAGCCAAAGCTAAAACCTGTCAAGTTTGTAGCTGTAAAGTCTGATAATGAGAAATCAGAAGTTAAAAAGGAATTAACTTCTGACAAACAAAAACAGGAAAAGACAGCTGAAGTAAACATAGGCTTAATGACAAAGAAGCAGCTTAAGAATAAGCTGAAAGATGTTAAGAATGCAAACAAGGTAAAATCACCTAGGAAAAATAGGAATGGAAAGGAAGGTGTGAATAAAAGCAATGATTATAAGCCTGTTCCTAATGCTCCTAGGAAAATGTGTCATAACTGTGGAAGTTCTAACCATCTGGCTTCTTTTTGCAGGAAGAATAAGAACATAAACTCCTTACCTTCAAAGTCAGGAGTTAAGAGTCAGTCTGTTAGATATAAGCCACAAAATCCTTGTTTTCATTGTGGTAGTTTATGGCGTTCCAGTTATACTTGTAAGGAATATCATAGTTTGTACTATGATTATTATCAAATAAAACCTTCTTTAAAGAAAGTATCCATTGTTCCTTCTAGTGTAAGTTCTGATTCAAAGTCTGATAGTGTAAATTCTGATAAGAAAAATGTTAACATAAACTCTGATGCTAAATCCGCTGCAAATGTTAACAAACTTAATAAGGCCAAAGGATCCAAGCAAGTCTGGGTCCTTAAAACTAATCATTAGTGGTCTTTGTGATTGCAGGGTAACAGGAAAAACATCCTAGTTCTGGACAGTGGATGTTCAGGACATATGACTGGAAATAAAGCCCGGCTATCAGACTTTGTGGAGAAAGCTGGCCCAAGTGTTTCTTATGGAGATGGCAACATTGGAAAAATATTGGGATATGGCAATATCAATCTTGGGAATGTCATCATTAAAGAAGTAGTTCTGGTCTTAGGACTTAAACACAATCTGCTGAGTATAAGTCAAATCTGTGATAGAGGTTATCATGTTGATTTCTTTGAACAACACTGTGAAGTTGTAAGTAAATCTACAGGCAAAGTTGTTCTGACAGGATACAGGCGTGGTAACATTTATGAAGCTAAGCTTTCAACAAGTACTGATGGTTCTGCAATCTGTCTGATGAGTAGAGCATCAATTGAAGAAAGCTGGAATTGGCACAAGAAACTCTCTCATTTAAATTTCAACAATATAAATGAACTAGTCAAGAAAGATCTTGTGAGAGGACTGCCAAAGTCAGTATTTGCTCCTGATGGCCTTTGTGATTCTTGTCAGAAGGCTAAACAAAGAAAATCCTCATTCAAGAGCAAGACTGAATCATCAATTCTTGAGCCTTATCACCTACTAAATGTTGATCTATTTGGTCCAGTAAATGTCATGTCTATAGCAAAGAAGAAATATGCGTTGGTCATAGTGGATGAGTTCACCAGATACATATGGGTGTATTTCTTGCACACAAAAAGTGAAACTGCATCTATCTTGATTGATCATGTCAGGCAACTGGATAAATTGGTCAAAGACTCAGTAAAGATAATAAGGAGTGATAATGGTACTGAGTTCAAGAATTTGATAATGGAAGAGTTCTGCAAAAATAATGGAATCAAGCAGGAATTTTCTGCTCCTGGAACTCCACAGCAAAATGGAGTTGTTGAAAGGAAGAATAGAACTCTCATTGAAGCTACACGTACAATGCTTGATGAAGCAAAGCTTCCAACCTATTTCTGGGCTGAAGCTGTGCAGACTGCT
This sequence comes from Apium graveolens, assembly GCF_009905375.1. Taxonomy (NCBI): domain Eukaryota; kingdom Viridiplantae; phylum Streptophyta; class Magnoliopsida; order Apiales; family Apiaceae; genus Apium; species Apium graveolens. The sequence goes on along the minus strand of NC_133653.1, from coordinate 78,609,484 downwards.
TGTTTTACTCAAAATGCAACACTCATTAACAAGCAAGGAAAGACACCATATGAGATGGTGAAGAAAAAGAAGCCAAATCTGAATTATTTTCATGTATTTGGATGCAAGTGTTTTGTTCTTAAGACTCATCCTGAACAGCTATCTAAATTTGATTTAAAAGCTGATGAAGGAATCTTTGTTGGATATCTACTTTCCACAAAAGCCTTCAGAGTCTATAACTTGAGAACAAGAGTGGTCATGGAATCTATCAATGTCTCTTTTGATGACAAGAAGATTACTGGACTTGAAGATTTTATTGATCATGATCAGCTAAGATTTGAAAATGAAGACTCAAATTCTGATACTGATAATCCTGACAATCTAAGTCCTGATACTGCAAACTCTGATGGATTAAACTCTGATGTTATTGAAACTGTGGTGACTATGCCAAAGGAAGATGCACCTATGCAGGGGGAGCATACTCAAGATCTTACCACATTTCAAGAAGGATCAGAACATACATCTGGCTCTTCAAGTTCTGATTCGTCAAGTTCTGATAAGCCAAGTTCTGATAGTTCTGAAAATCTAAATTCTGAATAATCCAACTCAGAGAGCATAGTTTCAAGGGGAGCATCATAAATTGAAAATGAAGATAGCATGGATCATGGGGGAGCATCCAGTTCTAGAGAAAACTTCCATCTGCAAGGAAGTGGACTAAATCACATACACCTGATTTGATAATTAGAAATCCTGATGCAGGTGTCAGAACTAGAACAACTACTTCAAATGAATGTCTTTATAATTCGTTTCTTTCTCAGACTGAGCCAAAAAAAGTGGAAGAAGCTCTTTAAGATGCTGATTGGGTGTAAGCAATGCAGGAAGAGTTAAATGAATTTGAAAGAAATAAAGTCTGGACCCTAGTACCAAGACCAAGGAATAGATCTGTTGTTGGTACAAAATGGGTATTCAAAAACAAAACTAATAGTGATGGCATAATTACAAGGAATAAGGAAAGGCTGGTTGCAAAAGGATATTCTCAACAGGAGGGAATTGATTATGATGAAACATTTGCACCAGTTGCTAGATTGGAAGCCATAAGGATATTTTTGGCTTATGCTGCTCACAAAAAGTTTACTGTCTTTTAAATGGATGTAAAAAGTGCTTTTCTCAATGGAGAATTGGAGGAAGAAGTATATGTTGAACAACCTCCAGGCTTTGTAGATTCCAAATATCCAGATTATGTCTACAGGCTTGATAAAGCACTTTATGGACTTAAGCAAGCTCCAAGAGCATGGTATGAGACTTTAGCTCAGTTTCTTCTGGAAAGTGGATTTAACAGAGGAACTATAGACAAAATACTGTTCTACCTCAACCATGGAAAGGACTTACTTCTGGTCCATATATATGTTGATGATATCATTTTTGGTTCTATAAATGACAGACTTTGCAAGAAGTTTGCCAAACTGATGCAGTCAAGGTATCAGATGAGCATGATGGGGGAACTTAGCTATTTTCTAGGCCTTCAAGTCAAGCAGAATGAAGAAGGCACTTTTATTTGTCAAACTAAGTACACCAGAAACTTGCTGAAGAAATTTGGAATGCAAGATTGTTCAAGTGCATCCACTCCCATGGCCACTGCAACAAAACTGGACAAGGATACTGGTAAATCAGTAGATATTACTGATTACAGAGGTATGATTGGCTCTCTACTCTATCTAACTGCTAGTAGACCTGATATCATGTATGCTACCTGTCTTTGTGCAAGATTTCAAGCAGATCCAAGAGAACCTCACTTAACAGCTATGAAAAGAATATTCAAGTATCTTAAAGGAACAACTAATCTGGGATTGTGGTATCCCAGAGAATCAGATTTTAAACTAATAGGTTACTCAGATGCAGATTTTGCAGGTTGCAAAATTGAGAGGAAAATCACAAGTGGAAGCTACCAATTTCTTGGAGGCAGATTGGTTTCTTGGTTTAGCAAGAAACAAAAGTCAATTTCCACATCAACTGCAGAAGCAGAGTACATTGCTGCAGGAAGTTGTTGTGCACAGATTCTTTGGATGAAGAATAAGTTACTGGATTATGGGTTAACATATTTCAAAATCCCTATTTACTGTCATAATCAAAGTGCTATTGCTATGACAGATAATCCAGTTCAACACTCAATGACCAAGCACATCAGTATCAGGTACCACTTCATAAGGGAACATGTGGATGAAGGTACAGTGGAATTGCACTTTGTTTCAACAGATCAACAACTAGCAGATATCTTCACAAAACCACTGTGTGAAGCTACTTTTACAAGATTAGTAAATGAACTTGGCATGGTTTCAGGTTCTTTCTCTAAATCTGCTTAGTTTTGTTCTGATGCATCAGACTTTATGATCAGTATTTACAGAAATTACTCTCTTTATGTATTCTGTGCTTAATTGAAAACTGCTTAAGTACTGAATGTTGTCTGATGTGACTTTCTAAACTCTGATAGTGATATGACTGTTTATGTAACTATTCAATCCTATGAGGATACATGTGCTAGATGCTGACCTAGTAGTCTTCAATAAACTAGAAATCCCATGTTAGAAGTAATAATTGTTATGGAAATCTATTGACACAAGCAAATTCTGATATTGAGCTTAGTAGAGTTTACTTTGTCTATCTCATTACTAAGTCACAAACTAGAATACTGCTTCTCATCTGTTAAGTTCCGATGCTAGTAAATCTGTTGAATGTACTAAGTGCTTATAAACCTCACTTATCAAAAGAAGAAGAAAAAGAATCAAGGATTAAAATCAGGTACTCCTTTGAGATCTAGAGTAAAAATGTGGAAGGGACGACCCAAGTGCATTGCTGGTATTAAGTAAATATGCATCAGAAAAGTAAAATATTTTCTTGGTGACTTTTCACACTCTATGATTACTGGAGAAATACTCTGATAATAGCATAAATTCTGATAAGCAGTCGTGACTCACTTACACTGAGAAGCCACTGTACAATGGAATTTAAAAAGATGCACAAAATTAGCACAAAAAAAGTGAGGTGGACTCAAGTATGAACTCATTCAATAGTAGGCTTCAGAATAATGACAGGTTTTTAGTAAAGTTTTAGTTATGCCTTATTTCTACGATGTACTGAAGTGAATCAGACGTTACTCTTTGTCTGATATTTAGCTTAATGCACACACTAAACACTCCATATAAATGATGAAAATTACTGTGGTGATCTATGTTATTTTAGATGAACAGTTTATGTGTCAGATTGCATAATTTCTGAGGACAAGTTCTGATTGAACGTTCTGATGATTAAGTTCTGAAGACTCTATATCAGAATTTGTGTGAGGACTTACAAAGATAGGCATTCATTTTTCGAGTTAAGAAATCATGTTCTGATAACTGTTAAGTTCTGATATAAGTCTAAGTTTTGATATTAAACTTTGATCCTTTACTTGACTTATCTGTGGATAAAATCTAAAAACGGTCTCATTTTAAATCAGAATATGTTTGGGTAGAATATTAACAGTCAATCTAATTAGGGTTAGTAAAACATGTACATGCACAATAATTTTTACTTGTTACTTGTTCACATTAAACCCTGACTTACACTTCCAATGACTGTTTTTCGTCTTCCCAGTCTAGGGAGATGAGGTATAATTAATTGTACCTGTCAGCATTAAATTTCTTTGCGTCTCCTAGCATTCTCTTGCCTATATAAACGAACACTTCACATCAGCCTATACATCAATTCTTTCCTCAAACACTTACTCTCTTTTCCCTCATATACATAACATCATGGTTAACTACAATATGTTTTTAAACTATGAGACCTTCAACATGGAGTTAAGCTGTGAAGCCTGACAGCAGGAATGGCAAGTCACTGTCATTCCTGATCATTCCTGATGAGATATGGGACTCGATTCCCCAGGTGATTTTAACCCACCTCCTGTTCTTATACATGGACTACCATCGCCATCTAGAGCGATTGGAGGAGGAAAGGCTGGAAGCTCTGTGCCAGCAAGAGCGAATCATCAGACTCGCTATTCTGTTTGTCGAGAGTAGGAAGAAGAAATAACTTATTTTCTTCTTCCTATTTTTCTTCATCGTCAGCCTTGCCCTGCTTCTTGAGCTAGGACAAAGGCTGTTGATGTTAGGTTTAGCAGCTTAGGGCAATCCTGTAAACTTCTGATGTAATTTAAATTTCATGAATGTATTCTCTTAATATATTAATGGAATTTCTACTTTTTGCAAGTTTTTGTCTCTGAGATGTTTGTAATTTAAATGCACTGATAAATCCTGATATATCCATATTCTGATGACCATTTCAATTTTAATTTAAATTAAGTTCTGATCTTACAATATCAGTACTTGTTTACTTGATTTATTTTGGTCATTCTCACTCGATTTGTTTTCCAGAATATTGGCGTTGCAGTGAAAAATAATTGAATAAGTGGGAACAGTTTAAATTTTGAATTAAAACTGATTTACCTCGATTAATGGAATTACTGGGTAAGTGGAACGGTTTTTCCTTGAAAAACTGCAAGTGGACAATTTATCAAACACCTAACAGGCACTCTTAAATCTCAATTATTCTCATGGCACCTAAGGATTTGATCATTGATGGAGCTAAATTTGTTCCAAATAACTATGCTGCAATTCTCGATCATGCTGAAGCTCCATCTGAGTGGCATTTTATGCAAGATCTTCTTGCACACAGTGAAATTGGGTATGCATTGACCCACCCTTCAGTCTTTTCAAGCCAACAAGTTCTGACATTTTGGCGGACTGGGCACTTTGATAATGGTGGTACAAATGGTACTCCCAGTATTGTTTTCGAAGTGGATGATTCTACTCATGTGGTAACTCCTGGTACAATTCGAAAGGCCCTACATTTACCAGAAGGATGTACTTTTTCAACCCCGGAGGAATCAGCTCTTCAGGAGTTAATGGCCAGTTCGAGGTATGAGTAGAGTTTGGCTAAGCTTGGGTAGTTGAAACGGGCTCATATCAAAAAGGAATGGAGCTTCTTCTGCGACTGCATCACAAAAGCTTTTGGGAATAAGTGTTCCAACTTTGATGCCATCCCTATAATGAGTCAGCACATCGGGTATGCTATCATTAACCAAACTCATTTTGATTTTACAACTGCTGTGATAGGTTTTATTGGGGATAGGATGATAGAGAATAGGAATGTTGTCTACTTTGCTAGATTCTGTCAGCTTATATATACTTTTTGTTGTACTGATGAACCTCAATTAGCCAGTACCTTAACTCCACCTTTCAAAATTACAAAACAAGCCTTTAATGACCTGGTAAATGCTGATGTTAAGAAAAAGGTGGTTAGACCTTTACAGATTCCTCGGTCTGTAAAACAGATCTTGGTAAATGCTGATCCTCAAACCTATAGATCTGTTTATCCTGATGTCCAACCTACCACCACATCCCAAACACCACATCAACCATCAGAACATACCACTCATCCATCTATACCTCAACCATCCCTCAGAACATATCTCAAATCATACCTCTCAACTTCACAGACAGCTCAACCTTCATCCTCAGCACCTACTGTGAAGCCTTCATCTTCCAAGCCTAAGAGGACAAAGACTGTTCCTCAAACACCTCAGAAGAGAAGGAGGATTATTTTGAGAGATGAGTCTGATAGTGAGGAACAGGTTTCTATTTCAGAACCTGTTGTTAAAGAAGCTGAGAAAGTTCCTTCTCAGAAGGATTCTGGAATTGGGGGATCAAAGCTTCTCAAAAGGCTTAGAAGAATAACTTATGTTGAACCTCCCAAGGAATCCCCATCTTCAAAGAGATACAAGAAACAGAGAGCTAAAAGGCCAGTTTCAGATGATGAGGAAGCAGCGGCTAAGGAAGGAGATCAGGAATCTCTGATCTCACGAGAAAAGGAATCTGCTCAAGCCACTGCTTCTCCATTAACTCCAACTAAGGAAGCTGCTACTGAAATGGCTAACACATCGTCTGTGTCTCCTAAGACTGTATCTCCTGTTGATCCAGGCACAAGTGCTGAAATTGATATCCAAAAATTGGTTGTGCCTGAAATACTTTACTTAGAAGCTCCAACAGCAACTAATCCATCAACAACACATGTTACTGATGCTGCTCAAACTCCAGAATTATCTACTACACCTTCTCTGCATCTAGATGATGATGATCAGAATATAGGTGAGCATCAGGATATGGCTGTTGATCAGAACTTGGAACCAAATCAACAATTAGAGGATGATGTTGAAGCCTCAATTACTTCTCATACTATTGTTTTATCAGAAGATACTGATTCTGTAAGTTCTGATGCTGCAAATGCTGGAGATACTGGTGATGCTGCTCCAAATACAGATACTAATGAAGCAGGTCCTTCAGGACATGCACCTCAACAAACTATTCTTAAATCTGAACTAGTTTAGAAGTTTGTCATCAGAGAAGCACCAGTGCCTTGGAGTGAAACTCCTGTAGGACAGGAGTGGACTAAGGAATGGAACTCAGTTACCTGTGTTCCATCTGCAAAGAATCTTGCTGAGCACTTGACAAAAGCTGATGAGATATTAATTACTGATGATTTCAAAACACAGCTTAGAGTCACTACATTGAGTACTAAACATCTACAAGGTCTCCATTCAACTACTCATGCAGAGTTACAGAAGATTCAGGAAGAATTAATGAAGCAAGAACAAGTTCAGAAGATTGACAAGAAAAAATTCTTCCAACCTACCTTTGACAGAGTTGCTTATATTGAGAAGACTCAAGAGAAACAACAAGCTCAGATTGATGATATTCTGAAAAATCAAGCTTCTCAGCAATCTCAACTTAATGAAATCCAAGCCTCAGTGGAATTGCTTGTCTCTCTTCTCTTACCTGCTGATGCCAAAAAGGGGGAGAAAGTAATTAAGTCCAAATGCAAAACTGATAAGACACTGAAGTGGAAGGATGATGAAAAAGATGACCATGGAAACTCTGGAATGGGTAGAGGTCATAGTCAAGGTAGAGGTTTCTCATCAAGAAAAGCTGAAATCACAAGTCACAGGACAAGTTCTGATGCTGGAAAAAGAATTATTTCTGCTACTGGTAAAAGGATAAGTTCTGATGAACTTTTAGATCTTAATGAAGAAATGTCAAGACAGTTTTTTCTTCAGGACAATCCAGGAATGGACTTGGAGAGTCTAATGGAAGAAGAAGCCAGACTTAAATCAGGAAAAGTCAAATCTAAATCTGAAGCTTCTGGTAAAAAGACACTTCTAAAACTCAAAGGCATTGTGATAAAAGAAAGGACAAATCCTGAAGCAACCATGGCTAAATCACAACTGCAGATAGATCCAAGGTCCAAGGGCAAAGAAAAAGTTGGTGAACCTATCAAGGTTTATGTGCTTCCTGTGAATGAAGAAATTACTGATGAAGATGCTGATCTTGCTCTGACTTCAATAAAAGTTTTTAAGACAACCTCTGACATGGCTCAAGTTGTTCAGAGTCAAGAGATAGTAAGTTCTGTTATTTCAAAGAAGCAAGTAACCTCTGATATAGCTCAAGTTAACTTGATATCAGAAGATAAATCAAAGACACTCCTACCAGGATTCACTAAAGCATAATAAACTCAACCTTTGAAAACTGCTGCAAGTGGTTTTGAAGCAAGAGTGGTTACTAGAAATGAAGCAAGAGATAAAACTGGATTGGGAAGTGCTAATGAAAGAAGAATACAGAACACTACCAATGATCCAACTTCCTTAAGTGAACCAGGTATTGGAGCAACTCCTGAGAGATTGAATCAACTGGAATCTGTACAAATGGTTTATCATACCTACTTGAAAGAACACATCGTGTTGTACTTCATGACAGATGGTAGGGTTTATCATATAAGGGAAAATCCCATTCCATTGAAGTATTTTGAAGTACTGGAGCATGTATTATTCTTACTTCAAGTGAATGACAAAATAACAGAAAGTGCTGCAAACTATTTGAAGAATCAGATTCAGAGACAGAAAAGGCTTTATTCTGTTAAGTTTGACAACACATATCTTCCAAAGTACAGAGATCACAAGGGTGATATAGTTGAAATGAAGCCCAACACTGCTAAGATTATAACTACCTTTCTGGGTTACAGGCCTGTGGAATTCAATCCTGAGTCTGACAAGGCATATTTGATTAGACTGGATCAAGATATAAGAAAAGCTAGAATTAATTATCTCAGGGCTGCAATCTTTCAAATTGGTAAAGATACTGCAGAACTTAAAGATGTTAAAAGGAGGATGATTGATGAACTCAGATATTCTGAGAGATGTTTGTTGAAGAACTATCTCAGAACAACTCCTGACATCAGAGAGATCAGAAGATGAAGCCAAGTCAAGATCTACAACTATTTAAATTCTGATATGAATACAAATTGAAGTTGTTATCAGAAGTTAAAGATTGGTAAAGCTTTAAGGACTGTAAGTTGTAGTTATCTAGTCTAATTCTCATGCATTTGTACTTAATGTTTTTGACATCACCAAATATCTGTTAAACTTGTATATTATGTTAATTTACAAGTTGGGGGAGATTGTTAGATATATTTGATAATGTCATGGCTAATGTGATTTATGTTTAGTTTTTAGATCTTACTTAAACAGGATAAATCAGTACTTACTGGAAGTCAGGACTTAAGGATATCAGTACTTATATTATCAGGAGATAATAATCAGAAGATGGATATCAGAACCTAAGTACTCAAGGACGTTCAGATAAGGACAGCAGCTGATTAAAGGAAAGAAGATCGAGATAAACATAAGTAGAGATATGCATGAAGAAATAATTCTATGAAGAATAGAATACTTGGAAGAAAAGATATCTGATTGATATATTTTAGGAAGCTGAATTATATTCCATATCAATTAGCGATTATCTTGTAATTGTGTAGTATATAAACACAAACATAGGGTTTACACTATAAGTTTTATCATATTCGAGAAGATTATTTATTGTAACCCTAGCAGCTCTCGTGATATTTGTTCATCACTGAGAGGTAACAGTTCCATACTGTAACAGAGTTTATTGTTTCAATAAAGTTTGTTTTCTGTTACTTGAGTTATTAAAGTTCGATTTGATTGTACTATACACTGTATTCACCCCCTCTACAGTGTGTGTGTGACCTAACATTATCCTTTTCGATTCTGCTTTCACTTTAATTTTTTCCAATCTATCATTCAATTGCTTGATAGACAGATTACCTACATTGACTCTTTTGCTCTTTTTAACTTGACTTGTTTCTCCTGGAACAAAGTTCTTAGAAACTGATCCATATTTTTTCATTTAACTTGGCTAGCTTAGCTTTGCTAACTGGTTTACTTGCACTCAACAGATGTGGCTCATTGTCTTTCGACAAACAATCTTTTTTGATTATTCGACAGATAATTTTCATCATCCGTCGAATCCACATCCGTTGAAAGTCCTTCAACCAGATTGGAATCAAGCTTCTCCTTATTCTTTTTCCAGGCTGCATCACATAAAGATTCTATACCTTGAACTTTAGTAATTTGAGCATGGACATCTCTAGATGATTTCCATGCCTTAATTACTTCCTGTTCTCATTCAAGTTGCTTTCTTAAAATCTCCTCTTTCTTTAAGGATTCAGTTAGTTCATCCTTAGCAATGTTGCATTCTATTTTCAATTTTTTAAACTCAACAAATTGAGTCTCTAGTACACTGTTTCTTTCACTTAAAAACACATTATTCTCTTTAATTTTATTGTTTTCTTTAGTGAGAGACTTGATATAATTCAGTAGACATGTCATTTATGGCATCATTACACTCAGCTTTACATAAATGTGCTAGGTTTGTTGTGATTACCTGATTGCTTGATGAACTGGTCTCTATTTCATCTGACTTGGCCATAAGTGCTAGATTGACATAGCTTGTATCTTCATCATCTTCTAATCCATCTGCAGCCCAGTCATTCTCTTGTTTGATGAAAGCCCTTTCCTTTTGTTTGAGCAACTCAAAATATTTCTGCTTATAATCAATATGCTCAAATTTCTTTTTACCAGAATCAGGCTTTCTAAACTCACTAGAAAAATGACCTGCCAAGCCACATTTGAAACACTTGAATTTAGACTTATCAACCATGTTTCTGTTTGGCTTAGCTTCTCCTAAAGTCTTCTTGAATTTGAGCTTGGAAAATCTCCCGGATAGAAAAGCAAGATGCTCATCTATGTCATCCATGTCATCTTGACTAAGATGGTCTTCATTTTCACCTACTAGCCCTTTTCCCTTGCCTTCACAAACTCTAGGGTTTGGTGCAGATTCAACAGCTTCAACCTTTATCTCCTTCTCCTTTTCTTGCTCAACAACTAATATAATGGATCCTCCCTTCTTTCTTCCTTTTTCCAACTTCTCATCTTGCTCTATTTCAAGCTCATAAGTTTTTAGAATCCCCTACAGTCTATACAAGGTGAACTCCTTGTAATCTTGAGAATTTCTTAATGAGACTGTCATAGGTTTCCATTCATTTGGCAGAGATCTAAGGAATTTGAGGTTTGAGTCTTTTGTTTGATAGAATCTTCCATACAGTTTTAGAGCATTCAGTGCGTGACTCACCTTCTTCACTATGGAAATGCTCATATTGCTGAATCAAGAGTTGCATCTTATTCTCCCTTACTTGCTTAGTTCCATCACATATAACTTGAATTGTATCCCAGACATCCTTAGCAGTCTTGCAGTTTATGATGTTGTCAAACATATCACTGTCAATACCATTAAATAGAATGTTCATGGCCTTTTTATCCTTTTGAACTTGTTCTTTGTCTGGATCTGACCATTCTGCTTGTGGTTTTGGGACTGATGCTTCATTTCCTATAGCAGCTCTCATAGGGACATGTGGACCTTTTTCAATACAGTCCATATATGCTTCATCTTGAGATAGGAGATGCAGGTGCATCTTCACCTTCCAATGGTGATAGTTGTCTTTGTCCAGAAATAGAATCTTTACTCCAACATCTTTTATGTTCATCTTGTTGATTGTGATGATCTTTAAACTATTTGTACTTCAAGAGCTTGCTCTGATACCAATTATTATTTCCAAACAATGCAACAAGAATTACAGAAGGGGGGGTTGAATGTAATTCTGATTTCTTTTCAGATTTTAAGACTGTTCTTACTTAATAATATTACTGTGTAGATTTTTATATGTTGCGAAATGACGAAGATATGAAAATCAAACACAAAGAAATAAAACACAAGGCTTTAAAACTTTCTGGTGGATTTGAACTTATCCACCAGAGATATATTTAAATATGAGAACTCTGTGATTCTTGAATAGCACACAACTGCTTACAAGTCAACTTGCAGAATTACAAAGAGATGCTTAACATATACAGCCTTTTATATTTTTCTGAAAATAATGCTTACTGACTTGGTTATTTGTTCTACTTGCTACACTTGGTTTATATACTACCAAGTTACATGATACAAAGACAAACAAGTAAAACAAAAGTTGCTTCTAGTCTAAGTTCATGCTACTTCATTACACTATCCAGTATCTTTGAATATCTTCACAATTGCATGGAAATGGTAATGCTTCTTTGTTCTATAAATCCTGCAATTAGGCTGTCACATTCTATTTGCAAACACCCGGCACATGTGACTGAGTTGTCATTGTCAACTGCTCTTTTGAATATGATCATCCGTCGAGACTATGTTGGTCATCCATCGGATTCCTTGTTGATTATCTGTCGGGAGTCTTTATAGATCATCCGTCGGGAGCTTTTCTACCACTTGACTCTATTTCAGTTATACAGAATTACAAGACATCTTATATTTACACTTAGCCAACATATTCTGCATATCAATCTAGTAGTCAACATGACTCAAAGAATCCTACAACATCTACTCAACTTTTATGGATCAAAAACTAAGGTATACTAATTGTTGTGTTTATTACTAGGGAACGTGAGCTTCGAGGCTCGATTTAACTGCTCTTGTTTTTCGTGACTCAATCTGCCTTACAAGATGCCTACGTACCTTGCTGTAGGCCAAGGATCAAGTCAAAAAATGTAGTTCTAATTTGTGGGGTGAGGCCCCTTATATAGATGTTGGGAGTCCTTGAATTGGACTTGGGTTAGGAGACTTGGTGGTCAAGTCTCAGAATTAGAATGGACTTGGGAGTCCTAAGAAGTAGGAAGCTGATTCCTTATCCCACTAGGTTCCTTGGAGGTCAATCTACAAGGAATTATTTTCCACCAGGACTCATCTTATCAACTGACTTATCCCTTATTAATTAATTATGAAATTAATTAATATTCAGGGTTTTGGGCCTTCTCAAATGGGCCTAGCTATTGGCTCAATTCTGATATGATTAATGCAACATTAATTACATAACCCAGGCCTAATTTTCTTATCTATCATTTGCCCTCCAACTTTTGGGAAATAGTGACTAGGTTTCGCAGAAGTTAAGTTAATTCGTTCACTTACAGGATATCATTCTGCCTAAAGTGTGGAGCGACCTACACATTTACAACGATTTGCTTTAATGCCTATTATTTAGGAATTATCTTAATTCCTAGGAATTATCCCTGAATTCTAGGATTTTCCTTGATTTTTCGGATTTTTTCCCTTAATTCTGGAATTTTCCTTGATTTTCTCGATTTTTCGCTTAATTCTGGGTTTTTCCCCAATTTTCTGGATTCTTCCCTTTGTTCTGGGATTTTTCCTTGATTTTCTGGATTTTTTCCTTAATTCTGGGATTTTTCCTTGATTTTCTGGATTTATTCCTTATTTTCTAAAAATATTAATTTTTTCAGAAAATATTTTAAGGAATTTCCATCTTTTTCTTCTTTTCCTTTTTCTTTCTTTTCTTTTTCTTTCTTTTCTTTTTCTTTATCTTTCTTTTCTTTTTCTTTCTTTTTTTATACCTGGTTCGACCAGGAATCCTGGTCGACCAGGATCCTGGTCAAATTAGCCATCATTTCGTCCTGGTCGACAGATTTTCGAGGAGGGGCATTTCGAGCAGGAATCCTGGTCGAATTTTGGCCAGGATTTTCACCCTATTTTTTTGTCGAGCAGATTTTAATTCCTTTCGGTCAGGATTTTATAATTTTGACCGATTTATGTTTCTTCCTCGCCTTGGACGAAGACTCTTTCGAGGAGAAACGTTCGATCAGGATCCTGAACGAAATCGGTCAGGATTTATTTGATGGGTTTGTTCTTGATCGAATATTTAATTCCATGTAATCCTGGTCGAATTAACCCTTCTTTTTAACCCTGGTCGAAGGCTTTTTCGACCTCAAGCATTCGAATAGAAATTAAATAAAAATCCTGATCGAATTGGGTCATGATTTTATTATTACTTTAAATAAGTAACTTCTTGGGCCCTTGAGTTTTTTGGGCTTTTCTCTTTTGGGCCTTTTTAACTGGGCTTTGGCTCATGGGCCTAATTTAACCCCATTCGTTAAACATATTGGACCTCAACCCTAGGCCCTTTTACCTGGTTTTTTTATGGACCTTTATATTGATCCTGGGCCCATAATTTGGGCTTGTTTTATTCCCCAGGCCCAACAAGGTTCAATTTTATTATTCCTCCTGAATTGGGCCTTATTATTGGGCCTTCATAATCCCAGGCCTAGCAAAATTTGGGTTGGGCCTTCATTCCTAAGCCCAAATTCCAGATTTTTCTAGAATTTCTAGGGTTCTCTCTGGATTCTTCTAGATTTTTCTAAATATTATATTCTTTTTCTAGAATTTGCTTAAATCCTTCCAAAATTTTCTAGAACTTTCCAGAATTCTCTAATTTTGGGCCCAAATGGGCTTTTTGAGGCCCAACTTGCCCTCTATGTGCCTATATAAGAGTGAGGTGGGAGTGTGACCTCCTCACACTTCTCATTTCACTCATTTCTCAAACACCTTCCTCTTTTCTCAACACTCTCAACACTCTTCCTTCTCTAAGAGTTTTCCGACCATCTCCAAGCCTTTTCTGGCCTTCTTCGGTTTCAAGATTTCCTTCAACCTCCATCAATGGCTGATAGGAATTCCGAGAGAGCGGCTAAGATAGCCTCGGCTTCAAAAAGAGGTATGGATGTCGAAATTCGCTCTTCTTACATGTCTTTGATAGATATGATTAATACTGGGGGGACGAATATCCCTTCACTGCACATCTCGACTCTTTTAATCATTGCAACACATGGCACAATATAGATTATAATAAGTTAAATGCACGTTATAATGTTCGTTCTCCCCTTAGGCTAGTTCCAGTTTCTGGTGGCGACCGTACTTGCCACTGAAACCCGATACTCTTTTCATTTACACAGATGCCCTGGATGCTGGGCTTAGGTTTCCTTTTCATCCCTTCATTCCTCACCTCCTAGCTAATTTACAAATTAACCCCTGTCAGCTTCCTCCAAACGCCTGGAGGAACATTTTATGTTTCATGGTTTGTTGTCTTAGGGGAGGTTTTCCCTTATCTGTAGCTGTTTTTAGGAAGGTTTTTCAATGTTACAACAGTTCTTCGGGTAATTATGGTTGGGTCTATGTAAGCACATTTTTAACAGCGCCAAGTGGGGCTATCCTCTGTTTCTCAACAGGGTATTTTTCTTCCCTTCTCGTTTTTGCTTTTTTCATGCATTATTGACACCACTTATTTTGTTTTTTCTTTTGTTTTGCAGCTACTAAGGAGATCAACGAGGATAATGTGCCTCTCGTTGAGGAGACTGCGAGGATGAAGATGGCTCGCCTTACTGGTCTGGATACTCAAGGGAAGGCTAAGGAGACTAGCTTCCTACGGAAGCACAAGGAGCCCATGGTGGAGGTTCCAGCTGAGGGAACTGAGGCCCACAGTTCCCCTATCACTATTGCTGCTCCTGTCTCTGTTGCTACGGGTGTCGTTCAACCATTTTGGGGATTCCACCGAGGGGATACCGTGGTTGGATCCACAAAGCACGCTTGGGATTGGTCCTACCATGGCGTAACCTCCAAGGACTTTACTGACGTGGTTGCTACCCCTGACCTGGAGAGGATAAAGCTCTTGGGAGCTCAATCCTTAGACTCGGTATGACTATTTTCTACAATTGTACTCTTTTTTACTTGTAACATTCACTTGCTTTATATTTCTGTTTATTGTTGCATTTCAGTCTAATGCCTACTTCCAAGGCGTTGTGAGGCAAGCTGAATCCTGGAAGAGGGCTTCGGATAAAGCATATAATGCTCTCAAGAAGCAGCTGAAGAAGTATGTTGCCTTAGAGAGGAGGTTCAGGCGCAAGGAGGAAGAGCTCAGAGAGTCTAATGCTGAGCTGGTGGTGCTAAGGGCGGAGAAGGACAGAGCGATTGATAACTACGTGGACTCGGAGGAGTTCACTCAGTCTATGAGGGTAGGGGACGACTCAGTCTTCCCTGGGTTTTTTAGGACTGGTTGGGACACGGCCCTTGGAACATTGAACGAGGACTGTCCTGATATTAACCCGGTGGACTATGTCTGCCCTGATGACGAGGCTTTGTTGCAGGGGTTTCGTACCCGAGTAGTTGTCTCGGATCGTATCCCACAGGACCCGCTTCTTCCCCCTCCCCAGTCGTCTTCAAGGCCTGCTGCAGATGATAGCTCTTCCTCCTCCGGGACGACTTAGACTTCCAGCGAGAATGGAGGAGATGATGATATGGATGCCGAGGGCACCTCTGCTCCTTAGAGCTTTTCTAGCCCTGCATGGCTTAATTATTTTATCTTGTCTTCGAGACTTTGTTTATCAGACTTTGTACTATTTATTCGAACCAGTTTTACTTATCGAACTTTATGCTTTCATCTTATGCACTTAGTTTACTTGTCTTGTTACTGGAACATATTTTGAAAACTTTCTGAATTTCACAAATTGTTGGGATTCATCCCTTACACCAGTCTTAATAATCCTCAAAACAAAACTAAAATATGTAAATCCTAAGCAAGCAAAGCTTCAAGGTGATTTTCAACCTACTTGTCATCTTGACAAGTGAGAATCGTGCTCAACCACTTCACACATTGTAAATCTTCAGGTTTTGTGCATGCCAAGTTCTCCGGACTTCAAAACCATCCATAGTCTCAAGCTTATAGGTTCCTCTACCCTGAACACTCTTGACCTTGTATGGCCCTTCCCAATTTGGGGCAAGTTTTCCTTTCTGTCCTACATCAGAAGCTTCCACCTTCCTCAAGACTAAGTCACCCTGTTTGAAGAACCTTTCCTTAACCCTTAGGTTGTAATAAAATGAAGCCTTTTTCTGATATTCCACTATCTTCGCATGTGCCTTATCTCGTACTTCGTCGATTAGATCCAGGGCTAATCTTTGCCCTTCCTCATTTTCTTCGGCGTTGAAAGCTTGAATCCTGGGAGTGGAATGTGATATTTCTATAGGAACAACCGCTTCTGCCCCATATGCTAACATGAAAGGAGTTGCTCCAGTCGTGACTCTACAGGTAGTCCTATAGGCCTATAGTATTGGGAGTATTTCATCTACCCAGTTATTCCTCGACTTCTCGATCCTTCTCTTTAGTCCATCCAGGATTATTCGATTCGCCACTTCTGCTTGCCCATTGGCTTGCGGGTGAGCCACAGAAGTGAATTGTAATTCAATTTCATTCTCTTCAAAATACTTCTTGAATTCCTCATTGTTGAACTGTGTTCCATTGTCAGTGACTAGGATGCGGGGATTTCCATACCGGCACATGATATTTTCCCACAGGAATTGTGCAACCTGCTTAGTTGTGATTTTGTCCAAAGGCTTGGCTTCAATCCACTTAGTAAAATATTCAATGGCTACAATCAAGAACTTCCTTTGTGTCGTGGCCATGGGGAAAGGCCCAAATATATTTATTCCCCACATAGCAAAGGGGATGGGTGAGTTGATGGGGGTCAGCATCTCGGGGGTTGCCTAACGACAGGTGCATGCTTCTGACAACGGTCACACTTCTTCACATACTCTTTGGCATCAGCCATCATTTCTGGCCAATAGAAGCCTAAACGGGTTATCTTATGAGCTAGTTCTATGCCCCCCCAAGTGTTGCCCACATATACCTTCATGCACTTCTTCAAGAGCCAAGCGTGCCTCATCGGGCCTGAGACATCTTAAGTAAGAAACTACATAAGATCTTTTATACAAAATCCCATCTATCAAGGAGTATCTTAATGCTCAAACAGCCAACTTTCGTACTTCAGTAACATCACTTGGCAACCAACCGGTTTGAATATGAGTCTTAATGGGATCTATCCATGATGTCCCCAGACCTATAGGAGCTACAAGCTTAACATCAATGCTCCGTGTCTTCAGAACGCGGAAGTATACACTTCCTGAACTTTCCTCTATCTTAGATGAGGCAAACTTTGATAAGGCATCTTCCTTAGCATTTTCCTCCCTT
Source organism: Apium graveolens (assembly GCF_009905375.1). Classification (NCBI taxonomy): domain Eukaryota; kingdom Viridiplantae; phylum Streptophyta; class Magnoliopsida; order Apiales; family Apiaceae; genus Apium; species Apium graveolens. The sequence continues at coordinate 78,592,159 of NC_133653.1, read as the reverse complement.
GGAATGTGCTCAACATGGCATTCATCGAATTGGGTCATCACAACCCTTACTAGGCGGATATACTTAGCCATCGTATCATCCCTTGCCTCAAACTCTCCCTACACTTGGAATATGACCAACTTTGAGTCTCCACAGACCTTCAAGTTCTTGACTCTCAGTGTCCTTGCTAGGCCGAGGCTAGCTATCAGAGCTTCATATTCTGTCTCATTGTTTGTGGTTGGAAAGTCTAACTTCATAGCATATTTAAGAACTCATCGGGGCTTTGTAAAACCAAACCTGCTCACTTGAATTTGTTTTTGATGCTCCATCAAAATAGAGAACACAATATTCCTTCTCCTTATCATCCTTTTCCTTGTCTTGAGGTATGGTATGGTACATTCCAATACGAAGTCAGCCAATGCCTGGGCTTTTATTGCCGTTTGTGGCTTATACTTGATGTCGAATTCTACCAGCTCTATTGCCCACTTAATCAACCTCCCACTAGCCTTGGGACTATGAATGATATTTCTCAGGGGCTGATTTGTTAGTACCTCAATTTGATGAGCCTGAAAGTAAGGACGTAACTTTCTTGAAGTCATTACCGAGGCTAAAGCAAACTTCTCAATAGTTGAATAATTCAACTGTGGCGCCCCAAAATCCGGGGTCAGGAATCTCGGATGCCACACCATCTAACTATTACAACCACATAACTCACACCATAATATATAAATACTCACTCTTCACGACCCCACACTTATCACACACACACACACACACACACACACTTACAGGTTATTGTCTTGGAAACGAACCATTCATAACTAGAGTGATTTTAACCATCAAGTGATAATTATTACAACCCAAAAGTGATTAAGTCTTACCGGGGAGTAACCTTTCAGTAAGGCTGGTCCGCTGGCCAAATATAAGTTTCTTGTTTATTACCTTACATAAGTCATACTTATAAATAAGTCGAACTAAAAACAACTGAAAACTCATCCAGCTTATTCGAACTACCTGTGGTACAACACCAAACAATCTATGGAACAGCTGGCCATTTCCTACCCGTTTCCTGGCTGTGGTTCTCATGGCAGGCATCTTGAATCAATATTGTGTTGTGTCAATTTAAGAAACCAAGTGTGAGCTATAATGCCCAACATAATAATGTATAGTATGAAAATGACTGTATCATAACCTACGTAAAACATCATATATGATAATTATGTTTTATTCGAAAATAGTTTTCCCTTGGTGATACACACCTTCTTATGAAAACAGTTCTTTAGGGGATTTTATTATCCTGCGAATACCTTAATAGAAAACCCAGCACCTAGGCTTGGGTTACGGTATTGCATCACAATTCCAATTGGAAGAAATTAGGACACTCATTGGAGCCACCGTATACGATGATCAGTCGTAATATGATAATAGTAACCTTTTCTACTAGTAGAAGGACGACACCTTCGTATCCCGATTATCACCCTTGCCGCATTCGGGCTACGTGTCCCATTTTTGGGTATACACATACTTCACAAGTTCCTGAGTACACAGAGTACCTTCGCCAGCAGTACCTTTGGTAGTCCATCTAGCACACATAGTACCAGAGTCTACCCCTCCCTTGTCCTTTAAAAGAATTCTTTCAATCTCGAGAACTCGAACCACATTGAAGTTCCCCAAGCGTTTTACTTGTTGATAGAAACAACTTATCTCACTAAGATATAAGTCTATATATGTATATACGTACTTCCGAGATTTTCGGAGGAAGTACTAAGAATGTGAGTTGACCGTTGTCAACAGATAATTAAATAAGGGGAAAAAGTTTCTCCTTGAAACTATATTCAAAATATTAAATAAGTCGGGATAATATTCACCGACGATCTGAAATTATTCGAATGATGTTCCGAAATCAGGAAGTATATTTTAAATTAGGATCAATAATAAACCCTTTACTGAATAATAAATAATTAAATAATAATCGATAAATAAATAAACCTCGAATGAGTTTACTCTCTAAAAGAATATATTTAAAATAATATTCCTAACCTAGTTTCTATCTGCGTAGTTAATAATCTTTCATGTATAATCGGGTTTGAAATACATAATCGTTGGAGTATACTTCTCCCGTAATAAAGGAATAAGTATATAGTATTTATTATTCGAACAATAAAATATAATTGAGGGAATATGATCGTTGGGAAATCGTTTTAATAAAAGTTTGAGGTATTTTAATGTTTTGTAAGTGGACGTTGAATCCCTTTAAAACATACTACTATGGACTTATAATCGTCCTATAATATAACCGGAATGACTCCCGGGTTTTCGCCTTAAAATCCTGACCGACTCTCGGTCTTATATAATACGTCACGCTTAAAGAGGAATTAACATTTAACGATATATACTTATCGTACAACATCGCTACATTATGCGAAAATTCAACAACTACATATCATGGAAAACTTGGTATTTATACAATTATAATAAAACAATTCTTTCAAAACACAACAGTAAATGGAGTTGGGTTCGTAAACTTGCCTGTGTATCTCGAGGTAGAGGATGCTCTAGGTTCCGCTCGGAAATCTATAACCATAAACACAATTCGTTAGGTCTCGTTCTAATTTTCGGCGACTCGCACTCACGCGCTACTTATTATGCACCCTCTCAATTCATATTACCCTTGTTATTCCTTTAAGTAATTATTCACATCATGGTCGCTTCATTTTTCTAAGTATCTTAGGTTCATTCTCATTATCACCGTCGGCTCCGCTTATGGATCCTACGGTTTCTAATCGCGCGGTCTCGGCTCCGATATTTTTACAAAATTGAAAAATCATTTTTTTACTTGAAATTTTTATGGAAGTTAGGAAACTCAAAATACTACTCTCTGTAAATATTTCATGATTTATGAACACGCTTAAGTCGATCCTTTATATTTTCAAACTACGTAATTCATAGCAGTTTTTGTCGCGTAAATCACTTTTAGTAAAACGGCCATAACATTTGATCCGTAAATCGGAATCAAGCAATTCAAGCGCCTAAACGATCCTTATAAAATTTTCTACCATAATAAAGGGTTATGTTTCCATAAACTATAGTTTACAACTTCGGGACTTTCTGCAGAAACTTAAAGTTACGATTTGTTGGTTTTAACGGAGTTACGTTTACGTTCGGGGTTTCGTTTACGTCCTAACTCTTAACACAACCACCAAAAATCATCATCTCACCATCAACACACAAACTCCTCTCAATAACATCATGTTCTTGAGACAACACAAATGAACCTTAAATCTACTTAACTAAACATCAAGATTCCAACCACACCACTTCTAAAGCTAGGTGTACAACTACATACTAAATGGATCTAAAAAATGAATCTTAAATAAAGTTGGGCCAAAGATTTTTACCTTTATTCAAATATTGAAATTTGTTCTTGATGATGGTGGAGTCTTGGGAGTACTTGGTATGGTTTTTGGAACCTAAAACCACCATTGAAATCAATAAACCAAAGAGGACTTACTATTCATACTATTCACTAGTGACTTTCTTTATTTTATTTCACCCATCAAACCTTGATAAAAAGAGATGAAAGAATTTTATTACCTTAGTTTGATTGTTAGGAAGCTTGAAAATTAATGAATGATTTTACCATGGCTAGATTTTGAGATTTGAATTTGAATTCCTCCCTTCTTTCTTGAAAAGCCGAATGGAAACAAGTGGGGAGACAAGGGGGTATTTATGCTTGCTTCCTTGGGTGCTTCTAGGAAATGGGGTGGTGATATCTTTCCCTTGATTTTTATTCTTCCTAGTATAGCATTCTAGGTTTATTGCTTGTTACAAATCTTGGGGAAAAATCCAAGTAGCTTGCTACTTTACATGCTAACTACATGTGCTAGCTTCCTTAGCACACTGTTTGACTAGCTTGCTTGATCATCATATGGTTAGCTCACTATTTGATGAAGTAACCATGGTTACTTTCTAATGGTTAGTCAGTGCGTTACGTTTATTTAATCGATTACGCGTTCGCTCGGTTGCTTAAACATTTTCGTAATACTTACTCGTAAATGGTTCGCGACGTAATTCCTTTCGTATTTATTCCTTATATTTTTAATTATCATACTTGTAATAACCCCAATTTTTGGAAATTTTTGAAACCCTTATGAATAGTGATTTTGCAGATTATGCTGAATGAGAAAACTTTTCATGCCACTCTATGTAGAGGTTCTTTTATGGATATTCTGAGATTTTATTGGCACTCTATATGACATATAAGTATATGTAAAGATCGTCAGAATCCAATTCCGAACACTTTGATTTTTCCCGGAAATCCACTAGATACGGAAAGAATTGAGTAAAAGATAACAGGATAAAAAGGATTTAAATTAAAGGATTATAAGAGAGGATCATAAAAGGAATATAATATATTGAGAAAGGTTAAGGGAACCTAAGTAATAAGATCCCGGGTATGATCCCTCAAACGATAAACGAAAACGAAAGTTAAGCGAACCGTATAACAGATCAGCGGTCATTAGGCAAAAAATTAGGAATTTAATCAAAGGGATAAGAGAGGATGGTGTCATCCAACCAATAGAAAGAGGACAAAGGAGGGGTGATGACATCACAAAGTGATGCAAGCATGACATAAGAGGGAAGGAAATGTGGTGGAATATTAACCACACAAAATCAAGGGTAAATGGGTAATTGACCTAAAACAAAACAAAACTAATTCAACCAACCAAGCAAATATTCATTTTCATCAAAACAAAAACACAAAATTCTCCTTCATCCTCCCTTTGCTCTCGGCTTTTGCCATTTTCAAAGAAAACAATTTTCAAAATTCAAGTTCAAGGCTTCCTAAATTGGTAAGATAATTCCCTAGTATTCCTTATGCATAGTTATGGCTATTCTATGAGTTTAAGCCTCCAAATCATTCACAATCTTCTTCAAGAAATCAATGAAGAAGACAATGAATAGTGACTTCAAGAATTTTAACTTGATTTTCTTGTTTTTCCTTTAAGATCCAAGCATCCCTAAGTCATCTCAAGACTTCTTAAGGCTTCCTAGCTACTCACACCACTTCAAGGAAGGTATATCATCTCCAAACCCTATCTTTACTTTGTTAAATAGGATGATTCTAGTTGTTATGGTGATATAGTAGCTTAATGCTTGTTGGTTTAAAATTTGGGTTGGAGTGGTAGTGAAATGGATGGTGAATCTTGTTGTTTTGGTTAAAAGAACTTAAGTATAGTTAAATTCAAGCTTAAGCATAAGTATAAATGTTAATATTGAATTGATTGGGGCTGTTAGGATGTGGTATGGATGGAGTTTGGATTGGGATGTGATTGTGGCTTGATTATGGGTTGAATTGGATGGGTATAAAATTGGGAAATCGCGTAAACATAGCCGTCGTAATGCCCGATTTACCGTAGACTGTTTTTGTTCTTAACATCAGAACCCTTGAACTCACTGCTAGGTTTTGACCATTGCCATGTTTAGATAGTTCATGTTACGAGCTTTTAATTTGATATGTGGTTCGTTGGATTCCGATGAACGGTTTAGGAGAAACGGCCGTTTTAAGTAACGACGTTTCGCGAATGAACCCTTACCCCTCGCCTTACTTTGAAACACAGGTTAAAGACCTAAAAGGGTTAATTAGTGTATGAAACAATTATGTTAAGTGTGTTAGGCAGTTGGTAAGACACTCGCGAAAGAATCGCCTTAAAACCCTTAATGGTTAATTTATTAAAAATGGTGGAGCCGAGAGTACTCGAGCGACTTAAGTGAATCGTTAAGCGCGAAAGCGAACGTTAGGACTCTAAATGGTTAAAGTCTAGTTTCTTAAGCGACCGCGGTTTAATTCCGACTTATGTTGTTGTTCATAGGTTATCGGACCCACTCTAAGCTTAAGTCTATCCGGGAGCACTCAGGCAAGTTTTCTACCCGTTATACTGTTGTTGTGATGTATATGTATATATGCATGATCTTGTGATAAATGCATATTTGTTATTAGCAAATTCTTGCGATATATTGTAGCATGTGATATGGTATATATGCATGCCTGTTTCATATTCTTGGATTATATATCTGTTGGTTAAAATGCTTACAGTTGCATAATACCTATGCTAGAGATAAGCGGTATTGAGTTTACCCTTAGTATAGGGGATCAAAAGGTGAACATATTTCTAAACCGGGAGTCGATGTTCCCGAGTATAATATATATTTATATATATGGTTATAGTTTTCAAAACTATTACTCGAATAAGGTTTATTCGATAACTTTATATTATTTAATGAATATTATTTCGAATATTCATTCGAGGGCTTATGACTCGGCTTATTTTATTTATTGAATATTATTTTCAAATATTCATTCGAGGGCTTATGACTCATGTTATTTTATTTAATGAATATTATTACGAATATTCATTCGAGGGCTTATGACTCCTTTTATTTTATTTATTGAATATTATTTGAATATTCATTCGAGTGCTTATGACTCAGTTTATATTATTTAATGAATATTATTTGAATATTTATTTGAGGATCTATGACTCCGATTATTTGCTGAGATATATTCTTTATTTTATTAAAAAATAAGGTGTCGATAATCAAACTTATCTTGATTATTCAAAGAAAGATAGTACTTTCGTATAAGTATATCTTTGGTTATTTAATACTCATTTCAAGTATAAGTTTTACAACTTCTACCTCAATTATTCTTTATGGGAATATTATTTAAATAATAATATTCAGATATTTTTTAAATACATTGGGACTGATTTATTTTATTAAATCAGCATTGCTCCAACCACTCCTTAAAGTGTTTTCGAGTCTTCAAAATGATTTTTAAAATTTAGAGCGGATCCCAAAACTCATTTTTATATTTATGATCTTCCTTTTTAAAGGGGATTTAAATACTCGCTTAAAACCAGAGGGATCTGGCTCTTTGGTGTATTTTATATTCGCAACAAGGTTGCAGTTTTGGTAAATGAATTGATTACTTACCCAACGTTCGGGAAGTAAGTCCATCTATCGAGTCGGCATAAGCAACATGGGCTCAGTGGGCGTCCATGATAGTGTAAGTGGCTCAGTGGGAGTCCATCAAATGTATAAGTGGCTGAGTGGCAGTCCAGCATAAGGTCCTATTGCGACCAGGGTGATGACCAGTGGGGAATTCGTCCATCTACTAGTAGAAAAGGTTACTTATTGGTATCTTTGCCTGATCAGCAAGATATCAGGTTTATGCCAAAATTCTTTCCTCTCCAAATTTATTGGATATTGCAATTCTGTTCATACTTTACATGACAGAGGTTTTCAGGAAACGTATGTATATATATAGGTGTATAAATATATCGGGACTTAATGAAGTATATCATAACTTCATTTCCTTCAAAATATTTCAAAGATTGAATCTATTCAAGTCTTATCTTGCAGCCTCATCAGTGTGATGAACTTTTGAAACTAATTATAACTTGAGCGGTGGTAGTTCAAGTAGTATTCGGAAAAGATATAAGTATATTGGAGTATCTTGTAACTTCATCTTTTAAACTTATATCTAGTAAATGATTATCTTATGCATATCAAAGACTTTCAGAAAAACATTGAGACAATGTTAGATATATGAGATCACCTTGCAACGATATTTTTATACAGTTATAAACTGGAACTTTGTGTATATTATACATGGAAGAGGACTTCCAAGATTTTGAAAAGTATAGATGTATATATACTGAATATTTTGCGACTTCATCGCATTAAGATATCAAACTTGGTTCATTTCTTTTGACCAAGACTTTCATGAGTACTATGAGAAGGCTCGCATATTGTAAATCATTATACATATTATTTTGGTGGGCTTCCTGCTCACCCTTGATTTCTTCTTTCATCACACAACAACAGATAGAAAAGATGAACAAGACCAAGCTTCCAATTCGCAAGCGGTTAGGAAATGTTCCACAGTTTTCTGGAAGCGTTGATGCCGCTGTAGCTGAGGTAGGAGCTACCAATAGGCTAGGCTTTCAACTTTTGATGTACCAGATTATGTATATTTATGAATTGTAATAATGGCAAAGAAATGTAAATTTATTCAGAAACCCTTTTAAGGTGTAATGGCATATAATTTTGGAATAAAATGACTTGTGATTATTTTTGGATATTCATCTCTGAGACTATAACTTGTGGTGTACGTATTTATTGTGGGGTCACAGTACAGAGTAGTTGATTAATTATTAAGATTGGGTGTTATTAAGGGAAATGGAACTCGTGACAACCCGGATCCCCGACCCCGGATTTGGGGGTGTTATAGAAGTGGTATCAGAGCTAAGCGTTATAAACCTCAGAGATGATGTGACGTTAAGATAATAAGTTCACTAAGATAATAAGAACTCTTGCCAAGTTCATAGTCGGACTACCTAACGTAGTACTGACAATTAAAACCCTTATGGGAACCCTTATAAATATCGTGATAGTAGCGTAGTTCGTTATCGTATATGGTAGCGGGACTCCGAACCCTGAGGTTGAGAAGTGACAGCGCGATGATGTTTTATTACTTATTGGAGATCAGATTATGGATCCGATAGAGCGTCCTAACACGGGATCAGATGATGTTCATATTGAGGATGTAGCGGTTGAGGATGTTGTCCTAGAAGGGACAGTTGCTGAGGAGGATCCCATGGAGGATCCTGACAAGAATGAATAAAGGACCACTGATGAATTGATGACCATGGTTAGGTCGACTACCAGAGGTAGGATTGGTCGATCACTACCGGAGGTTCGTTCAAGTTTGTAAAGATAGTAGCCCCCTTTAACGTGGCTTACTCGTAAGACTGAGAAGTTTGAATGGACAGAGAAATGCGAGAACAGCTTTCAAGAACTGAAGCAAAGGTTGGTGACGGCCCCTATGCTGGCGTTGCCGGATGGAAAAGGAGATTTTGTGAAGTATAGTGACGCTTCGCATAAGGAATTTGGGTGCTTCTTATGCAGTACAGCAAGATAATCGCGTCCGTGTCAAGACAATTAAGGGAATATAAAATTCGATATCCCCGCCCATGAGCTTAGGCTCGTGGCAATAGTTTTGCCATAAAGATTGGAGGCACTACTTGTATGGAGAGAAGTGTGAGATTTACAAACCATAGGAGCTCTAGTACATTTTTACGTAGAAAGAGCTCAACATACGCCAGAGGAGGCGGTTAGAGCTAATCAAGAATTATGATTGGGAGATTCTTTATCATTCGGGGAAAGCCAATGTGGTGGCTGATGCCCTTAGTAAAAAGGAGAGACTCAAGATAACAATGTCTTTGGGAAAGTTTATAAGAAATTTTGAGAAAATGGAAATAGAAGTGAAGGTAACCGGAGCCGGTACCGAAAAGCTGTTTGAGATTGCTATACAGACTGAATTTTTGGAAAAGAACATATTGTGCCAGAAAAAGTGATGAATGAAGGCAGAGAGTCAATTACTGGAGAAGAGATCCACACCGAGAAAGATGATAAGGGGATAGTGAGGTGTTCCTACAGAAATTGGGTTCCAAAAGTTCAAGAGCTTAAAGATGAGATCCTAGATGAAAGCTAGTTTAAGGAATAAGATTTAGAGCAAAACCTGAACGTGATAGTCAGGGAGGTCACCATCAAGATAGAATGAACCCATAACATAATGAAGTGGAAAATGAGGATTTAAAATGTATAAAATAACCCCAAGTATGGGAGTAGGATGAAACATTTCATACTAAGGAAACAGAAAGTCGAGTAAGGAAAGGAGACCCGAGACGGTACTCCTATACGGCAATTTATGGACCTGTCTAGACAGAACTTAGACTATTATCCCCAACCACCACCCTGAGGAAACAATACGGTGAGAAATTCTTTCAGGACCTTTAAGTCGCTAAGCTCTCCAAGTTCTAAGGAACAAGCTGACCCAGTCGAGGCAAGAGCCTGGCTAAAGGAAATATAGGAATCATTTGAGATTCTAAATGATTGACGAATCACAAAAGAGTGTTTTTGTCACTTACCCTCCTAAGAGAGAGACTACCCGCTGGTGAAAGACCAAGGAAGGCACGGAGCAAGAGATTATAATAAACTGATTTAAGTTCAGTCAATTGTTTTCAGGAAAGTACTTCCCAAGGTTATGGAGATAGTGTAAAAGCTTTAGAGCCAGAACAAAGGCAGACGAGTATGATGAATTGTGAATCTAAGTTGTAAAAGTTGTCAAGATTCGTTCTAAGGGCACGAATCCAGAATGACGGGATGTTTGAAATCAATGCTTATGTTGTGTTGGTTCATGAAATAATGATAAGAGAAAGGAAAATAAAAAGAAATTGAAGTGGAAAGGAATATAATGGTAATAGAGTTTGAGGAATGATAAGGGAGTTGGGTATGAGGAAACCCTAAAGGCTCGTAGCAATAGAAATAGAAAAGTATGTAATCGTCAGGATGAGGGTGATTCACCATAAGTTAAAATTGATGGTTGAAGGCATAAGAGATACATATAGTTTACCCCCTGTAAGTTGGGAGGATTTGAGGAAACCTTGAGATAAATTGAAGGATAAATAATGAGACGCGTATAGAATGAGGAGACAAGGAAGTAAGAAATTAGGAAAATTGGATGAAGGAAGTGACCTTCAAGAATGTGAAGTGTAAGACCAGTGGCTTTATACCCAGAAAGGGAGACGCCAGGTATGAAAGATATCCCAACATTGAGGTAACTATTGAGATAAACAACAAAAGTAAATAAGGAATTATTAAGAAGAAGTTCACGTTGAACACGACCAATATCTTCCAGAACATCCTTGTTATCGTTACCAAATTAGGCCAGAAAAGCGGATAACCGTTGTTATCTTTTGAAGGCCATATGGGTTGACCTCAGTTTGAATACAGATGTTATTGTGAAATTAGACATGTACTATCGAGGTGGGAATGATTGAATAAGACACCCTTATCAGGGATATATGACTTGATTTATCCATGGAAGGATGCATGTACCTTTTTAAAGGTAGGAAGTAAGGATAGAACATCGGTAACTTAAAATGAATCCTAGGGGAATGCATAAAGGTTGGCATTTCACCCTTAATAGGGATAGTATGAGTTTTGACAGTATGATTTGGAAAGGGTTAAGGTAACAACAACCTTTAAGGATCAGTGGAGAAATTTTTCAGAAGTATATAGACAATGATTCTGGTATTAGTAAATGGTGTTTTGATATGCCTTGTATCTAGGGAATACAGGAGGAACGATTCAAGGATAACCTTAGAGGTTTTACTAGGAAAAAGGTAATATTCAAAATTCTCAAGAATAAAAATGTTGATAAAGGAAATGTGACGTAATTATAATGATGCCAAGTGGGGCACGTGTTAAACCACGAGAAAGTATGGATCGAACCAGTAAAGGTCGAAATTGTTCAGGGCAATTAGTACCTAAGATAAAAGATGTCCTAAGTATGATCGAGAGTCAGTCGTGACAATGATTAACCTCTAAAGACTGAGGCAATAACTTATGGAAAAATGGTGATATTTTTTTTTACTCATCAGATTTTAAGGAAAACATCTTCACATAAGCAGTGATTGAAATGATGTAGAAAATTTATTTGGAGGTGGTTAAAATGACATTGACTATAAGGAAAATTTTACTATCAGGAAAGGCCAAAGAGGTGGCCGACACTTTAAAGGTAAGAGGATAATTATAGGCGCTCGTGCCAGAAGAATACAGTGATAATGGTTGAAGCCGTCAAGGTTGTATTATGGTTTGGAAGATTGACATTCCTTCTGATGACTGTGCAATACCCAACCGTAATAGTAGTTGGTAAAGGTTTAATTCGTGTGATCGCCATGAGCGGGCTATCTATCTCAGAAGGAACTACCCGGAGGATAATCCCGGACCATGTTTCAAAAAAGTCTAAACGAACCTTGAGTTAAGTCTTCTATTTAAGGCATACGAGTAAGAATGGTATTAACCTGCTATCGTTGCTTTGATTGAAACTCTTCTGCAATTTTATCTGCTTCATGTCAGGTATGTATGTCAGGATCAGGAGTGTTCTTCATGAATCATGAATGGTGATTATGTTACCTCCTTAGAAGAATTTATACGACATATATGGACTCCGTATGGTTAGATATTAAGATTTCATGGAAAGTGAATGATGACAGTAGGTCAGTGGTGGACCATAGTAAGGCAGCAATGATTCTGCGAGTAATGAGCTGATTACAACCATGAGAGTTGTATTGGAATGGATGTTGAGATTAAGTACCACTAATCGGGTCGTGGTAGTGTATAAGTTATCATTGATAGACTAATTAAGTAGAGTATCTACCTATTGAATATTTATTCCTTCCTATCAATAGAGAGTCGTATTACTATACGAGGAAGGTTGCGATGCAAGCATGGAATTCTAGTAACGATGATGTCTAGAATGAGATCCCAGATTCGATTTTCAATGTCGAGGGAGTTTCAAAGGTGATTGTGTATAAGCTCGAGGAAGAGCATGGGTCCATAGAATGATGGACGGAATAGAAAAAATATTTAAGCATGTGAAATGCGATGCGATAATACTTGATGTTGATATATATATACACATATGTTTTGTTCTCCTATGATAAACCTCTATAATTCAGAGGTAGGTTCCAAGCCAGATATTTTGTGGCAGTATATTTTTTTTTCATATATACAATTCTCTTCAGTTCGTTCTTTTCTCTTCTTTTCATTTCATATAAACTGAGAAGAACAACCCTTCCAGAAGGGGAGGTATTGCCGAATGACTATCTATCTGTGTGATAGAAGCCGAGTAGGATACCGGGTATTGTTTAATTGCTTGTCAAGTACTAAAGGCTGGCCACCTTCTGTACTAACTATGCGATATAACAAGTGTTCATGATCATAGTGATCTCTCAATGAATTCTTTTACTTCTATATGATTGATCAAACTTTGGGAAATAGAAACAGCTGAGAAAGGAGTAGTAAAGTTATGGTGGTAGTCAGAATGGAAGCACATTCGTGATACTAAGGTTGACGTGGTTATTAAAAGGTTATAGAACTCTAACGAGCAAAAGTATAACCAGTATAATATTAGGAACGGAAGGTAGTAGCGATTACAAACTGGAAAAGAATGGGTATTGAGAAGCAAAAGCTATAATTCTAGAAGCTATGATGAGAGCCGGTGCAATAGACTTGAAAGAATTTGGAATGATCACTTAACGTGGATTAAGTTATCTTACGACAATAGATCATATGTCATTATCGAGATGTCGCCTTATGAGATCCTTGAGGGAAGACAATGTCGATCTCCCTTATGTTAGGATGAAGTTGTAGAGCGCAAGATGCTCGGACCAGCAGTGGTCCAAAGGACCAAGGATTTAATAGATTTAATCCGAGGACGGCTGGTAGTAGCCCAAGATGGACATAAGAAGTATGTTGATTTGACATGAAAGGACAAAGAATAGGAAGTAGGGGACCTAGTGTTGTTAAAGGTATCCCCTTGGAAACCTTTGGAAAGGATTGATGGGATTCGGAAAGAAAGGAAAGCTAAGTCCACAATTTGTCGGACTCTTGAATGTATTAAGACATTTTGGGAAGTTAGCATATGAGCTAGCCCTACGCCCGAACATGTAGCAAGTCATAACGTGTTCCACGTATCAATGTTAAGGAAGTATAATTCGGATGCCAGACAAATAGGGGCATATGAGCGCATAGACATGCAACCAGACGTAACCTACATGGAGCAACCAGGAAGGGTTATAGATAAAAAATGGACAAATGCTTAGGAGAAGAGTTATCAAACTAGTCAGAGTTTGTTGGTAAAACCACAATGTGGGAAAATTTACTCGAGAGTTAGAAAGTGCAATGCTAAGAGAGTATCCCTATTCATTTTCTATCTGATTCCGGGACGGAATCCTTTTAAGGAGGGGAGACTATAATAACCCCAAATTTTGGAAATTTTTGAAACCCTTATGAATAGTGATTTTGCAGATTATGCTGAATGAGAAAACTTTTCATGCCACTCTATGTAGACGTTCTTTTATGAATATTCTGAGATTTTATTGGCACTCTATATGACATATAAGTGTATGTAAAGATCGTCAGAATCCAATTCCGAACACTTTGATTTTTCCCGGAAATCCACTAGATACGGAAAGAATTGAGTAAAAGGTAACATGATAAAAAGGATTTAAATTAAAGGATTATAAGAGAGGATCATAAAAGGAATATAATATATTGAGAAAGGTTAAGGGAACCTAAGTAATAAGATCCCGGGTATGATCCCTCAAACGATAAACGAAAACGAAAGTTAAGCGAACCGTAAAACAGATCAGCGGTCATTAGGCAAACAATTAGGAAGTTAATCAAAGGGATAAGAGAGGATGGTGTCATCCAACCAATAGAAAGAGGACAAAGGAGGGGTGATGACATCACAAAGTGATGCAAGCATGACATAAGAGGGAAGGAAATGTGGTGGAATATTAACCACACAAAATCAAGGGTAAATGGGTAATTGACCTAAAACAAAACAAAACTAATTCAACCAACCAAGCAAATATTCATTTTCATCAAAACAAAAAAACAAAATTCTCCTTCATCCTCCCTTTGCTCTCGGCTTTTGCCATTTTCAAAGAAAACAATTTTCAAAATTCAAGTTCAAGGCTTCCTAAATTGGTAAGATAATTCCCTAGTATTCCTTATGCATAGTTATGGCTATTCTATGAGTTTAAGCCTCCAAATCATTCACAATCTTCTTCAAGAAATCAATGAAGAAGACAATGAATAGTGACTTCAAGAATTTTAACTTGATTTTCTTGTTTTTCCTTTAAGATCCAAGCATCCCTAAGTCATCTCAAGACTTCTTAAGGCTTCCTAGCTACTCACACCACTTCAAGGAAGGTATATCATCTCCAAACCCTAGCTTTACTTTGTTAAATAGGATGATTCTAGTTGTTATGGTGATATAGTAGCTTAATGCTTGTTAGTTTAGAATTTGGGTTGGAGTGGTAGTGAAATGGATGGTGAATCTTGTTGTTTTGGTTAAAAGAACTTAAGTATAGTTAAATTCAAGCTTAAGCATAAGTATAAATGTTAATATTGAATTGATTGGGGCTGTTAGGATGTGTTATGGATGGAGTTTGGATTGGGATGTGATTGTGGCTTGATTATGGGTTGAATTGGAAGGGTATAAAATTGGGAAATCGCGTAAACATAGCCGTCGTAATGCCCGATTTACCGTAGACTGTTTTTGTTCTTAAAATCAGAACCCTTGAACTCACTGCTAGGTTTTGACCATTGCCATTTTTAGATAGTTCATGTTACGAGCTTCGTTTTGATATGTGGTTCGTTGGATTCCGATGAACGGTTTAGGAGAAACGGCCGTTTTAAGTAACGACATTTCGCGAACGAACCCTTACCCCTTGCCTTACTTTGAAACACAGGTTAAAACCTAAAAGGGTTAATTAGTGTATGAAACAATTATGCTAAGTGTGTTAGGCAGTTGGTCAGACACTCGCGAAAGAATCGCCTTAAAACCCTTAATGGTTAATTTATTAAAAATGGTGGAGCCGAGAGTACTCGAGCGACTTAAGTGAATCGTTAAGCGCGAAAGCGAACGTTAGGACTCTAAATGGTTAAAGTCTAGTTTCTTAAGCGACTGGGGTGTAATTCCGACTTATGTTGTTGTTCATAGGTTATCGGACCCACTCTAAGCTTAAGTCTATCCGGGAGCACTCAGGCAAGTTTTCTACCCGTTATACTGTTGTTGTGATGTATATGTGTATATGCATGATCTTGCGATAAATGCATATTTGTTATTAGCAAATTCTTGCGATATATTGTAGCATGTGATATGGTATATATGCATGCCTGTTTCATATTCTTGGATTATATATCTATTGGTTAAAAGGCTTACAGTTGCATAATACCTATGCTAGAGATAAGCGGTATTGAGTTTACCCTTAGTATAGGGGATCAAAAGGTGAACATAATTCTAAACCGGGAGTCGATATTCCTGAGTATAATATATATATTTATATATATATGGTTATAGTTTTCAAAACTATTAATCGAATAAGGTTTATTCGATAACTTTATATTATTTAATGAATATTATTTCGAATATTCATTCGAGGGCTTATGACTCGGCTTATTTTATTTATTGAATATTGTTTTCGAATATTCATTCGAGGGCTTATGACTCCTGTTATTTTATTTAATGAATATTATTACGAATATTCATTCGAGGGCTTATGACTCCTTTTATTTTATTTATTGAATATTATTTGAATATTCATTCGAGGGCTTATGACTCAGTTTATATTATTTAATGAATATTATTTGAATATTCATTTGAGGATCTATGACTCCGATTATTTGCTGAGATATATTCTTTATTTTATTAAAAAATAAGGTGTCGATAATCAAACTTATCTTGATTATTCAAAGAAAGATAGTACTTTCGTATAAGTATATCTTTGGTTATTTAATACTCATTTCAAGTATAAGTTTTACAACTTCTACCTCAATTATTCTTTATGGGAATATTATTTAAATAATAATATTCAGATATTTTCTAAATACATTGGGACTGATTTATTTTATTAAATCAGCATTGCTCCAACCACTCCTTAAAGTGTTTTCGAGTCTTCAAAATGATTTTTAAAAGTTAGAGCGGATCCCAAAACTCATTTTTATATTTATGATCTTCGTTTTTAAAGGGGATTTAAATACTCGCTTAAAACAAGAGGGATCCGGCTCTGTGGTGTATTTTATATTCGCAACAAGGTTGCAGTTTTGGTAAATGAATTGATTACTTACCCAACGTTCGGGAAGTAAGTCCATCTATCGAGTCGGCATAAGCAACATGGGCTCAGTGGGCGTCCATGATAGTGTAAGTGGCTCAATGGGAGTCCATCAAATGCATAAGTGGCTGAGTGGCAGTCCAGCATAAGGTCCTATTGCGACCAGGGTGATGACCAGTGGGGAATTCGTCCATCTACTAGTAGAAAAGGTTACTTATTGGTATCTTTGCCTGATCAGCAAGATATCAGGTTTATGCCAATATTCTTTCCTCTCCAAATTTATTGGATATTGCAATTTTGTTCATACTTTACATGACAGAGGTTTTCAGGAAACGTATGTATATATATAGGTGTATATATATATCGGGACTTAATGAAGTATATTATAACTTCATTTCCTTCAAAATATTTCAAAGATTGAATCTATTCAAGTCTTATCTTGCAGCCTCATCAGTGTGATGAACTTTTGAAACTAATTATAACTTGAACGGTGGTAGTTCAAGTAGTATTCGGAAAAGATATAAGTATATTGGAGTATCTTGTAACTTCATCTTTTAAACTTATATCTAGTAAATGATTATCTTATGCATATCAAAGACTTTCAGAAAAACGTTGAGATAAGGTTAGATATATGAGATCACCTTGCAACGATATTTTTATACAGTTATAAACTGGAACTTTGTGTATATTATACATGGATGAGGACTTCCAAGATTTTGAAAAGTATAGATGTATATATACTGAATATTTTGCGACTTCATCGCATTAAGATATCAAACTTGGTTCATTTCTTTTGACCAAGACTTTCATGAGTACTATGAGAAGGCTCGCATATTGAAAATCATTATACATATTATTTTGGTGGGCTTGCTGCTCACCCTTGCTTTATTCTTTCATCACACAACAACAGATAGAAAAGATGAACAAGACCAAGCTTCCAATTCGCAAGCGGTTAGGAAACGTTCCACAGTTTTCTGGAAGCGTTGATGCTGCCGTAGCTGAGGTAGGAGCTACCAATAGGCTAGACTTTCAACTTTTGATGTACCAGATTATGTATATTTATGAATTGTAATAATGGCAAAGAAATGTAACTTTATTCAAAAACCCTTTTAAGGTGTAATGGCATATAATTTTGGAATAAAATGACTTGTGATTATTTTTGGATATTCATCTCTGAGACTATAACTTGTGGTGTGTGTATTTATTGTGGGGTCACAGTACAGAGTAGTTGATTAATTATTAAGATTGGGTGTTATTAAGGGAAATGGAACTCGTGACAACCCGGATCCCCGACCCCGGATTTGGGGGTGTTACAATACTTGAATATAAAATTGTAGGGTTTTAATCTTGTAGTTATATTGTGATTCCCGTAATCGTCGATGAGAGATAAATACTATCATTTTTCAAAGTTCATTTTCTTCGAAAACTAATAGCGTTTACATACACTCATTTGGTACGTATAATCATAATATCAACTCCGAAACTCCTTTTCTCATGCACTACATAGTGTGGGCTCAAAAGTTTTTCCCGTTCCTCAGGGTTACTATTCATTAAACATTTTACAAGGTCTCAAAAATTCGAGTTTTTACAGTCTTCCCCTCTAAAAAGGATTCCGTCCCGGAATCAATTAGAAAATAAGTGGGGATATCTATTCCTCATTGCGTCTTCAAGTTCCCAAGTTGACTCTTCGACATTCTGATTTCTCCATAAGATCCTAACCAGCTTCACAGTCTTGTTCCTCAGCACTTGTTCTTTTTGGTCCATTATCCTTACTAGCCGCTCGATGTAGGTCAGGTCTGGTTGTAAATCTACCTATTCGTATTCTATTACAAGTCGTGCATCTGCATGGTACTTCCTTAACATGGACACGTGGAACACGTTGTGCACTTATCGTAAATTAGGAGGCAAGGCGAGCTCGTAAGCTAGAGGTCCTATTCTCCTCAAAATTTCAAAGGGTCCTATGAATCTGGGACTGAGCTTTCCTTTCTTCCCAAATCTCATCACTCCTTTCCACGGAGACACCTTCAATAGCACAAAATCTCATACTTTATATTCCCTATCCTTCCTGGTCTGGTTGGCGTACTTCTTTTTTCTATCCTGAGCTGCTATCAGTCTTTTCCTGATGAGTCCTACCATTTCCCTGGTTTGGTGGCCTAACTCTGGTCCTAATATCTTGTGTTCTCCAACTTCGTCCTAACATAGGGGAGAACAACATCTCCTTCCGTAAAGAGCTTCATACAGAGGCATTCCTATGCTAGCGTGATAGCTGTTGTTGTAAGAAAATTCGATCAGGGATAAGTGGTCATCCCAATTTCCTTTGAAATCAATGGCACATACTCGTAGCATATCTTCTACGGTCTGAATAGTCCTTTCGCTTTGTCCATCAGTCTGGGGGTGGTAAGCGGTACTCATGTTTAGTCTGGTGCCTACGCATTCCTGGAAGCTTCTCCAAAATCGAAAATTAAACCTTGGGTTTCTATCTGACACTATGGCTACCGGAACTCCGTGTCTCACTACAATTTACTTCAAGTAAATATCCACCAACTTGTCTACGGTGTATCTTTCGTTGATTGGTAGGAAGTGTGCGGACTTGGTCAATCTATCTATGATAACCCATATGGCATCGTGATTGGTCTTTGTCCTTGGTAGGCCTGTTACAAAATCCATGGCTATATGTTCCCATTTCCATTCCGGAATTTCCAGGGGCCGTAATAGTCCACTTGGTCTCTGATGTTCAGCCTTCTCTCTCTGGCATGTCAAGCACTTGCCGACCCACTCTCCCACTTCTCTCTTCATGTTAGGCCACCAATAATATTCTTTAAGGTCACGGTACATCTTCGTATTTCCTGGGTGGATTGAATATCTGGGGTTGTGCCCTTCGTGCAGCAACTCATCTTTTAATTCTTGCACATTTGGAATCCAAATTTGGGATGCATACCTCATGATCCCTTTCTCTTCCTTCTCGCATCTCACTTCTTCACCGGTCAATGTTCCTCTTTCTTCACTCATCTTCTTTTCCTGACATACTCGTATCTTTTCAGTCAGCTCTAATACTAGCCTAACCTCAAATAATCATTCCGTTCTCTTACCGATAATTATCACGTCAATTTCCATCTTCTCGAATTCTTTAATTAGTTCTTCCGATGTCATTATCATCTTGAGTCTTTCCTTCCTACTAAGAGCGTTAGCCACCATATTGGCTTTACCCGGGTGATACAAAATTTCACATTCGTAGTCTTTTATCAACTCTAGCCATCTCCTCTGTCTCATGTTCAGTTCCTTCTGAGTGAAAATATATTTTAGACTCTTATGGTCAGTGTAGATCTCGCATTTCTCACCGTATAGGTAGTGTCTCCAAATTTTCAGGACAAACACTATGGCTGCTAATTCTAGATCATGCGTAGGGTATCTGCTCTCATACTGGTTCAATTGTCGAGAGGCATACGCTATAACTTTGCCGTGCTGCATCAGTACACATCCTAATCCTTTAAGCGATGCGTCGCTGTATATCACAAACTCTCCCTTTCCATCGGGAAGAGCGAGCACTGGTGCTGACACCAGCCTTCTTTTCAGTTCTTGAAAACTCTCCTCACATTTCTATGTCCATACAAACTTTTCTGTCTTTCGGGTAATTCTAGTCAGTGGACCGGCTATCTTCGCAAAATCTTGCACGAACCTTCGGTAATATCCTGCTAAACCCACAAAACTCCTAACCTCAGTTGGGGTAGTTGGTCTTTCCCAATTGGATACCGCCTCTATTTTGGCAGGGTCAACTAAAACTCCTTTGTTACTCACCACATGTCCTAAAAACTGAACTTCTCTTAACCAAAATTCGCACTTCGAGAACTTGGCATACAATTTCTCATTCCTCAAGATTTCTAAGACTATCCTCAAATGTTCTGCATGTTCTTGCTCTGTTTTTGAGTAGATCAGAATATCATCTATAAAAACTATCACACATATATCCAGGTACTTTTTGAACACTCTGTTCATCAAATCCATAAAGGTTGCGGGTGCATTGGTTAACCCAAGCGACATGACTAAGAACTCATAGTGCCCATACCTAGTGCGAAAAGCAGTCTTCGGTATATCTTCCGATTTGATTTTCAACTGGTGATATCCTGTTCTCAAATCTATTTTGGAAAAATGTACAGCTCCCTTAAGTTGGTCGAATAGGTCATCAATCCTGGGGAGTGGGTACCTATTCTTAATAGTCAGCTTATTCAGCTCTCGATAGTCTATGCATAATCTAATACTGTCGTCCTTTTTCTTTACGAACAGTACCGGTGCTCCCCATGGCGACACACTGGGCCTTATCATTCCATTATTTAATAACTCTTGCATTTGAGAAGCTAGTTCCTTCATCTCAACTGGGGCTAGCCTATATGGGGCCTTGGATACTGGTGCCGTTCCTGGTGCTAATTCTATAGCGAACTCTATTTCCCGGTCATGTAGCAATCTTGGTAAGTTCTCTGGAAATACATCCTCGAATTCGTTTACTATGGGTATGTCCTGTATATTACAGACTTCCTTCTTGGTATCTACCACATAAGCTAAATAGGCCTCGTTTCTCTTCCTTAACAATCTTTTTGCCTATAGCATGGTAAAAAATTTATGGTTCTTGTAAGTCATATGACATAGACCTATTTGTATATTCGAGGATTCAACTCAACTCAAATAAGAATGTAATAAGTAAATAGTGGATCGACCGTCAAAGAGATCTCGCAAAGTAATATCTGTCAAAGGATTCAGAGACAAGGTTCATCTACAGACTTGAGGAATTAATTCACTGGAAGAAGTTCAAGAAATTGATCATGCCTCAGTGATATAAGTCAAGATTGTGGATTTAATCAAATGACAGAGATCTCGTCAGAGTATCATTAATTACAAGGATTTAATCTGAAGAAAATCAAAGTGTCAGAGTCAAGACATGAAGAAACGTCACGGAAGTTAGTCACTCATGAACCAGACAGTACATCGAGTGTCAACGTTGAAGTGGTGGAATTAATTCATAATTTTCAGTGATTTTCAGAAGATTTACAGAAGAATGGTTGCTGCTCAAGACTAGAATTAATTCTCTATTAATTAATTAAGTCATCTAATTTAATTAAGTTAATAAATTATATCTGCGAAGAATAATTTATTTATTAATTGAATTAATTGATTAATTAATTCTGAATTAATTCTAGGAATTTTAGGAATTTTCAGAAGTTTAATTGGATTAAATTCAAGCATTAAATCAGCAAGACAATTGAAAATGAACTAGCATGACAATCAGGATTGTCATACCGATTGTCATGCTAGGCCATTGTCAATTGTCTCACCGAAAGTTACTCTAGGAGGATGATTGTCTTGCTAGTTCATTCTGATTGTCATGCTAGTTCATTCTGATTGTCATGCTAGTTCATTCAGATTGTCTTGCTAGTTCATTCAATTGTCCTACCGAAAGTCTTGCCAGCTATAGGATTGTCATGCCAAGTCAATTCTATTGGTTTTGTTGATTTAAATAGAAGCAGAGAAGCAGCATATCATTTTATCATCCAACACACAAGTCAAGAACAAAAGAGCAGCCGCCTTGAAATATAAAATCATCTTCTCTGCAGAAATTCAAGATCAATTTCTAGTTTGTTAATGTTAAATCCAAACCACTAGAATTATTTATCTTGTTCTTGTGTAACAATCTAGCGGATCAAAATCCCTAGAACTTAATCTCAAATCGCGTTTAGCATTTGATTCTAATTATTGCAAAAATAGAAAAAGTTCATGTCGAATTTATTCTAGATTTGTGATAATTGATTTGAGATTAATACCTTGTAATCGATACAGTTGTTGTAACACC
The DNA here is from genome assembly GCF_009905375.1 of Apium graveolens. Lineage (NCBI taxonomy): Eukaryota > Viridiplantae > Streptophyta > Magnoliopsida > Apiales > Apiaceae > Apium > Apium graveolens. The sequence goes on along the minus strand of NC_133653.1, from coordinate 78,569,587 downwards.
TTTCAAGTTTAATAATATTTTTATTTAACTTGAATTTTGTTTCACATTTTTTATTCCGCATTTTATTCGATTATTTGGTAACGTTTGTATTCAACCCCCCTTCTACAAACACATTGGGACCTAACAATTGGTATCAGAGCCTTCTGATTAACGAACAAATCAAGATCCTAGACTTTTGTGATTTTTCAACTCCTTGAATTTTTATTTATTCAAAAATTCATAATGACTTCACATAAAGTTGGAACCGTTAAAATTCCACAATTTGATAAAGAGAATTATATCATGTGGAAGAAGAAGATGCTATTATTTTTACAAGTTGCAAATCCCAAATATTCAAACTTGTTAAAGAAGGGTATAAAAACTCCGATGGTTATTGAACCGGAGGTAATAATAGATGGTGTGGTGACTACTGAAGCTAGAACCTATCCAAAAGAGCCTGAAGATTTTACTCCTGCTGAGAAGGAAGAAGCCTCCTTGGATGCCAGCCTTCAATTAATATTAATTGATTCCCTTGATGAACAGACATGTGATGAACTGTAAAAATTCCAAACACATGTGGGAAACTATTGAGGTGATTAATGAAGGCACAGAGGAAGTTAGGGAGAACAAGTTGGAAATCCTAACGTCTGAATATGAACATTTCAAATCAAATCCAGGAGAAGGAATTACTGAAGTGTTTGAGAGGTACAATGCGTTGATCAACAACCTGAACATCAATGGAAAGTATTATTCAATCAGGGAGGTCAACAAAAAGTTCCTTTTAACACTGCCAGCTCATCTTGAACATAGAATCACTGCCATTAGAGAAGCTAGAGATCTGAGTGAGATTTCTTTGGACAGGCTCTATGGAGTGTTAAAAACCTATGAGTTGGAGCAGATTCAATAGAAGGAAGTCTACGGGAAGGATAGAATGGTCAGCACATCTACTGCACTTGTAGCTGAAGGTCAACAACAACAACAATCTCAACAGTTAGAAAGAATGGTACAGTTTTCCAAGGGTGAGGAAAATGAGTTAGTAGCAGAATATGATCCTCCTACTACAAATCAATCAAGTGATGATTTTTATTCCTTGGAAGAGCTGGAGCAATTGGAAGATGAATCAATGGCCCAAATTGTCAAGAGATTCTCCCATGTCAGATTCAGGAGGAATCCCAAGCTTAAGTACAAGTCCAACTACAACAAATTCCAGAAAGGTGGATCTTCATCCTCTAACACCAGCAGTGGTGGGTACAAAACAGGAATGGTTGATCGGAGCACCATTAGATGCTATAACTGCAATGAGTTGGGACACTTTGCCACAGAATGTAGGAAGCCAAAGCAAGTAAGAAAGAACTCTGAAAGGGCTTATCTGGCAAAAGAAAGAAGCTGGGATGATACTGACAGTGAAGATGAAGATGAAGGAAATCTTGCTCTTATGGCTATTGATGGAAAAGCTTCATCGTCAAGAATAGAGGTAAAACTTTCTGATGCTGAAATGGTTTATCATCTAAGAGGTAACTTAGATTGTGCACATCGTGATAATGAACTGTTAAGTTTACAGATCACAGACCTTGAGAAAGAGGTCAATGAATTAAGACTTGTGCACATTAATCAAGACAAATTAAAAGAACAGGTATCTTTTCTAGAGAATAGAGTTGACTGTTATAGAAAACTCGAAACTATTCTCAAAGACAAGATCACCGGTCTTGAGACTAAGGTTAGAGCCTACTTCAATTCTTGTTCGAAGGCTAAAGAGTTCTACAGTAAGCAAGCTGTTAATCAAACATCTGGAATAGGATATGATTACAATGCTGCTATTGGAGAATTAGGCATAAACTCCCCTCCTCATGTCTGTGCTAAAGGGAGGGAAGTACCACATGTGCTTAAGGGTGTTGATGAACCCCTCTATAAAGCATCAATTGCTGAACCATTTGATGCGACCTCTTCTGTTATTCAAGAAGAAATACGTGCTGAAGATCATGCTAATGAGAAGATTGTTTCCAAGTCAAGTGAGTCGAAAGTTCCAGTCAAAGTTGTGAAAGCAACTGAGACTAACTCAGACACACATGAGTTGGATAACAATAATGCCATGTCTACCATGCATAAATTGCCTGCTGTTAATCACTCTCATAAAGCATGTGGTGTTGCTAATTGTATGTCTTGTGCTTTTAATATGATGTATGCTTATTTTAATGGTAAGCATGTGTCTAATGATAAGACTACACCTCGTCAGCATGTGAATAACAAGAAGCATGATAGGTCTAAGACTGCTAGTCCTTCTAAGGCTAGAAAGGAGACATTTGTGCCTAAGCTTAAACAGAAATTTGTTAAGGCTGTTTACAAGGTCAAATGTTCAGTCATTGAGAAAGTTGAGACAATTAAAATTAAAAATGTTGTTTTGCCTGATAAAGGACAGTTCTACAAGTATGCCGGGCCCAACCAAGTTTGGGTTCCGAAGAAGGTCTAATCCATTTGTAGTGCAGGGCATTAAACAGGTGTAACCGGTAGTGTGGATTCTTGACAGTGGATCATCAAGACATATGACCGGAGATAGAGCCCTGCTATCAAATGTGGATTGAGAAAGCTGGCCCCCTGGTTACCTTTGGAGATAACAGCAAAGGTTTATCTGAGGGATATGGCTGTTTGCAAGCTGGGAATGTTATCATTATAATTTTGTATATTGTGCTAGGTTATTATCAGGAAGCAGTATCTAACATATAGCACCAGTGACGAGACTTGAGAATATTACGACATATCAGGTACCTGCTGCACATTACACTTGGAATTGTACTCTAGTAAGATGTGTACAAGTGTACTCCTGATTGGTGAGTCAAAAGAGGAAGTCAGTGCACCACAGTTCATGGACTTTGCAGTTGCAGATCTATTGGACTATGCAATCTCTTCTTCACAATCTCACTTCAGGTTGGTATGAACTAGTATGCTGCTCAAGCAATCGTCAAGGACATGGTATGGCACTCTAACAGAAGTTATAATTTTATATGAACTAGTAGAGTCGTCATATTTATAACTATCTTATCACTAAGCACAATCATATTGTTTTATATGTGCAGTGGTATATTATTAATGCAACATAACAATTAGTATCTAAAGTACTTGACAAGTATCGGTCAATGATATCTTGTTAACATTATGTTGCAGATATTTGTAAGCTTTTGACATGAATGAGAATTACTTAGACTTTACCCTAAGTGATCAATGTTTTATCAAAAACTCATTCATATTGAAAAACAAAAATTAAACTTCTTTCTACATTAGTGATTTCTTATTTCATGCAAAATCTTTTGAAATCACTATTGTAAATCATTTTCTCTCTATTACCATATGTTCTGTGCTACAGGTTCAGTCTCCAATGACTTTCTTTTATTGACAGTCATGAGGTTGAAAACCCACAACGTCTGTCCCAGACTGTAAAGACAAACACAAAAACAGAACCAACCAACACTCTCTTACCACTAAATGTAGTATGAATGAGCGTGAGGGAGATAGTGCCTAGTGTACCACATAAGGAAGGTTCTGTAGTCAACCCAGTAGCTCTGTCTCCTACATAGATGAGTAGTATTTAAACCGAGACAACTGCTAGCCCCCATACATCTTCTCAAAAAGATGTAATGGCTGAAAAGGCACAAAAACAGTTACTAGATTCATTCTCTCAACAGGGTGCGTCTATTGAATTTTGCCTGTCAGCCAAGGTATCCGATGTAGTGTCACCACTTCAAACATAAACAATTCTTGATGCACAAGAAGAGGTTACACACACAAAGGATGAGTTGATGGAAACAAGAGTTTCGACCATTTTAAGGTCAGATTCGATTGTTCAAGGTTCGTTAGTGGACCAATTGCCTTTACAGGTGTTAGGAGAGGATACTGATCCAAAAGCCATATGTCAGTGGTCAGTGTCTACCTCCCCAGGCTTAAATCCCCTGGATGTATCTGCGGATAGTGGATCTGACATAGGTGCAGATCGGCAACTTGTTGACAATGATTCAGATATTACCTGATAAGTCACAAGGAAATGTCTTCACAGACATTAGAAGGGAACTTTGATCTTTATGCTAAATTCGTTGGATCATTGTTTACCTTCCCAGAATTCAAATCTGGAACCCTAAAAGGGAAACTAGCAACTTGTAGATTATGACTCAGATTTATCTGACGAGTTTAACAGGGATGGGGATTTGTGAACTCCCATTGCACCACCTGTGACCTCCTTAAGGATGGCTAAGGTGATTTTCCTTGCAGGTACAGCTGGATTATGGAGCTATGAGAGAAGAGTGATACACTTGTGAGAATGAGTGTAAACACGAGTGGAGAGAAGAGTGAAACACATGTGAGGTACACTAAAACACAATCACACACTCACAGTGAGGAAGAAAGAGAAACTACTTGTTATTTCTTTTCCAACCAAGTGAAATATGAGAACTCCTTCAGACGACGGCATACATTCCTTCTTTAAGGGGGAGATAAAAGCTTAAGTAATAGTTTGGAGGATTCCTCAACTAAGGGGGAGAAATAGCAGGGAGGAAGAAAAAGATCCTACATGTACACTACACCACACCATTGTTGTTTGTAACTACGGATCCTATTGTACGGGAGAGGTGGTAAACACAAGGTGATTTCCTAGTAAGGGAAGAAGCTGTTAGGGGAGTACCATTGGTTTTTATCTGCGGATCCTATTGTACGGGAGAGGTGGTAAAACGAAGGTGATCTTCTTTAATCAGTTGATTCTCATAGGGGGAGAAGCAAGAGATATGGGCTTCTCAACAGGAAATGTGGTTGTACAAATGAAGATGGAACTACTTGAAGATATGTTCAGTCTAAAGGAACATCTACTTGGAATCTGGAAAATGTTAAATGTCATCCAGAACTTTTCTCCTATTTACTTTGCATGTATGTTTATATCTTTTTCTTATTTGTTAGTTGAGTTATCCTCTAGGTATTTGTGTGTTATTGTCTAACAAACAAATAGGGGGAGATTGTAAGTCATATGACATAGACCTATTTGTATATTCGAGGATTCAACTCAACTCAAATAAGAATGTAATAAGTAAATAGTGGATCGACCGTCAAAGAGATCTCGCAAAGTAATATCTGTCAAAGGATTCAGAGACAAGGTTCATCTACAGACTTGAGGAATTAATTCACTGGAAGAAGTTCAAGAAATTGATCATGCCTCAGTGATATAAGTCAAGATTGTGGATTTAATCAAATGACAGAGATCTCGTCAGAGTATCATTAATTACAAGGATTTAATCTGAAGAAAATCAAAGTGTCAGAGTCAAGACATGAAGAAACGTCACGAAAGTTAGTCACTCATGAACCAGACAGTACATCGAGTGTCAACGTTGAAGTGGTGGAATTAATTCATAATTTTCAGTGATTTTCAGAAGATTTACAGAAGAATGGTTGCTGCTCAAGACTAGAATTAATTCTCTATTAATTAATTAAGTCATCTAATTTAATTAAGTTAATAAATTATATCTGCGAAGAATAATTTATTTATTAATTGAATTAATTGATTAATTAATTCTGAATTAATTCTAGGAATTTTAGGAATTTTCAGAAGTTTAATTGGATTAAATTCAAGCATTAAATCAGCAAGACAATTGAAAATGAACTAGCATGACAATCAGGATTGTCATACCGATTGTCATGCTAGGCCATTGTCAATTGTCTCACCGAAAGTTACTCTAGGAGGATGATTGTCTTGCTAGTTCATTCTGATTGTCATGCTAGTTCATTCTGATTGTCATGCTAGTTCATTCAGATTGTCTTGCTAGTTCATTCAATTGTCCTACCGAAAGTCTTGCCAGCTATAGGATTGTCATGCCAAGTCAATTCTATTGGTTTTGTTGATTTAAATAGAAGCAGAGAAGCAGCATATCATTTTATCATCCAACACACAAGTCAAGAACAAAAGAGCAGCCGCCTTGAAATATAAAATCATCTTCTCTGCAGAAATTCAAGATCAATTTCTAGTTTGTTAATGTTAAATCCAAACCACTAGAATTATTTATCTTGTTCTTGTGTAACAATCTAGCGGATCAAAATCCCTAGAACTTAATCTCAAATCGCGTTTAGCATTTGATTCTAATTATTGCAAAAATAGAAAAAGTTCATGTCGAATTTATTCTAGATTTGTGATAATTGATTTGAGATTAATACCTTGTAATCGATACAGTTGTTGTAACACCTTTCAAGTTTAATAATATTTTTATTTAACTTGAATTTTGTTTCACATTTTTTATTCCGCATTTTATTCGATTATTTGGTAACGTTTGTATTCAACCCCCCTTCTACAAACACATTGGGACCTAACAGTTCTGTCGTTGACCTTTAAACACTACTTCTTTTTCATTTTGCACTCTTATCTTTACCCACTGAATAATAACAATCTATTTGTGCTCCGTTAATGGATAACCAATCCATTCCTAAGATTACATCAAATTCTCCTAACGCAAATGGGATTAGGTCAACCTCGAAGACCTTCCCTCTAATTTTAACTTGCACTTAGGGTGTACTTGATTTACAGGAATTATTTCTTTGTTTGCTATTTCCACTTTTAATATCTCACGTAAGGGTATGGCATTAAGTTTTAACTCTTTAGCAAAATCTTGAGATATAAATGACTTGGTTGCTCCGGAATCAAATAGGATATTTACATGTTCGAAATTTAACAAAAGGGTACCTGCTATCACGTTGGTATTTCGGACAACATCCTGAACAGCCATGTTGAAGGTCCTAGCAGGTGGGGGTCGGTTGGAGGCAGCTTTGGTCATCCCTGAGGTTGGGGGCTTCAACGTCGGGCAATCCTTTCTTATTTGTCCTACCTTCCCATATTAAAAACACGTTACACTGGGTCAGGTGCAGTTATTGGCAAGGTGTCTGATTTGGTCACACCGGTAACATTTCAGAGGGGCTCTTTTCTTGGTACACACTCCAAGGTGTCTTCTCTTACAGGTTTGACATTCTGGTATTGGGGCGCGGGGTCGGCTATGAAATGTGGCCATAGATTGTCCTCCGCCCTGACCAACACTCTCACTCAGGGCCTTTCTGAATCCGGGGCCTCGTGCAGATTGGGACGCCGCTCCCCTGACGAACCTGCTTGAAAGGCTCCTGTTCCAGGTTCCTATCCCTTAGTTTCCTATCTTCCTCTTCCTATTTTCCTTTTCCTTCACACTCTGCTCACTGCCTACTTCAACAATTGAGGCTTTCTGCACTAAGGTGGCATAGTCTGTTAGCTCTAACACTGCCACTCGGTTTTGTATCCACTGTTTCAGACCAAGCTAAAACCTTCGCGCTTTCTTCTCTTCGGTATTCATAAACTCAGGCACAAATCTTGACAACTCAGTAAACTTGGCCCCATATTCCACCACAGTCATCTTATCATGTTTCAACTCCAGAAACTTAATCTCCATCTGGGTCTCCATAAACTTAGGGAAATACTTGTCTAAGAACAGTCGGGTAAATCTATCCCATGGGATCACAACATTAGTCTCTAGGTTTCGTTTGGACTCCCACCAGTAGTTAGCTTCTCCTTTCAGCATGTAAGAAGCAAAAATGGTCTTGTGTCATTCCTCAACACCTAGTATCTCGAAGGACTTTTCTATCTCTTTGAGCCAGGCCCGTGCTTCAACGGGGTCGGCCACTCTGGGGGTTTGAGAGATTTGAAGGCCCTAAAGGCAGTAGTTGTAGTCTGTTGGGCAGTATGTGGCTGTGGTGGAATAGGCTGTTGGTTTATATTTGCTCTTAACAGTTCCATAAATTCATTCATGGGGTTCCCTCCCTGATGGGTATCCTCAGCCTCTTCTTCTACATATTCTTCCTCATCGTATTCATCATAGTTTAGATCCTTTTCACTTTCTTCATTTACTATAGGGTCAGGTTCATTCCATTGTTGGTTAACAGATTCTGCGGGCTGTGCCCTGGTTCCTCTTCTACGGGGTGGCATTGTTCTGATAATGAAAATTGGTAAACAGAGTTGCGATATTTTAGAATTTATTCATATATAAGCATGTCATTTATTACCTAGCAGGTTTTTTTTAAAGTGCAAGAATATGGACATCATTTTCTTAATAACTACTTAGATATATATTCATAAGATCTCCCACTTATATCTTGGGGACGTAACAACTAGCTGAGTTCATACATGCCTGATTACAATACATTACTACTTGTCCTGAATACTGGAATGCAAATACATAAGCCATGTACCCTGAAGGGCTAGGAACCCTATCTACTACTAGCTATCCTATCAAAATTGGTGACAAGTCACCTAGCCTTCTTCAAGCTCCATATCTAGTCACTGTCAATGCGCGTGAGGTCACGCACCCTCCTCATCGCTCCTGCCAACATCAACTCTGCATCAACCACCGGGATGTATCCTCCAATCGCTGTCATCCTCATCTGAACCCTGGTACGGAGCTCGATCCCATCGATCTCTCTGCGGGCTATGGCTGGGGAAGCAGCTCTGAAATCCCCTGGGTATCCTAGTCGGGTGGCTCTCTCAGCTATCAGTGCCTGGCGTAACTCCACAATGTGAGCAAATGCTGCAGTAATCTCAGCGTTAAGCTGAGCCACCATCCAGTCGTGTATAGCTAAATATATGGTCGCCGGGGGTGGTAGACGTGAATCTGGGTCGCTAGAAGATATGTCATAAGCCTCATAGATCTGTGCACGTATCCCCTCCTCCTCATCATCATCAGTATAGGGCATAGGGCTCTGAATCCCTGGGGGTGGGGTAGGAGAGCGAATAGTCGGGTGAGGGTACATCTCTACATCCCTCCAGCCTACGCCATCTCCCTGAGTCATCTCAACGCCATTAGCTATGGGGACAGGAAGGTCAGTCTCCTACTCTGGGACATCCTCAGTAGGGTCATCATCTGAATCATCAATGGGTGGGTTCTATGGCTCGGAAATAGGGTCACGCTCAGGAATCATAACATCATCAACATGGTCAACCTCCCTCATCGGCTCCACTGGTACCTGACACAATAGGCAAGGTATTACTAACTTAGAGTCAGAATTCCCTTGAGGGTAAAACTGTCAAGACTACCCGTGTAGCCCGATGATGAACTCGACCTGATTTCTAATTGATTATTTTATTATTCCTATGTCTACTTATTTTATATCCTATCGTTTCCAAGATTTGATAACCTAAGGCTCTTATACCATTTCTGTGGTGCCCCAAAATTCGGGGTCAGGAATCTCGGAGGCCACGCCATCTAACTATTACAACCACATAACTCACACCACAATATATAAATACTCACGCTTCACGACCCTACACTTATCACACACACACACACATACTTACAGGTTATTATCTTGGAAACGAACCATTCATAACTAGAGTGATTTCAACCATCAAGTGATAATTATTACAACCCAAAAGTGATTAAGTCTTACCGGGGAGTAACCTTTAAGTAAGGCTGGTCCGCCAACCTAATATAAGTTTCTTGTTCATTACCTTACATAAGTCATACTTATAAATAAGCCAAACTAAAAATAACTGAAAACTAATCCAGCTTATTCGAACTACCTGTGGTACAACACCAAACAATCTACGGAACAACTGGCCATTTCCTACCCATTTCCTGGCTGTGGTTCTCATGGCAGGCATCTTGATTCACTGTTGTGTTGTGTCAATTTAAGAAAACAAGTGTGAGCTATAATGCCCAGTATAATAATGTACAGTATGAAAATGAATGTATGATAACCTGCGTAAAACATCATATATGATAATTATGTTTTATTCGAAAATAGTTTTCCCTTGGTGATACACAACTTCTTATGAAAACAGTTCTTTAGGAGATTTTATTATCCTACGAATATCTTAATAGAATACCCACCACCTAGGTTTGGGTTACGGTATTGCATCACAATTCCAATTGGAAGAAATTAGGACACTCGTTGGAGCCACCGTATACGATGATTAGTCGTAATACGATAATAGTAACCTTTTCTACAAGTAGAAGGACGACACCTTCGTATCCCGGTTATCATCCTTCTCACATTCGAGCTACGTGTCCCATTTTTGGGTATACACATACTTCACAAGTTCCTGAGTACACAGAGTACCTTCGCCTGCAGTACCTTTGGTAGTCCATCTAGCACACATAGTACTAGAGTCTACCCCTCCCTTGTCCTTTAAAATAGTTCTATCAATCTCGAGAACTCGAACAACATCGAAGTTCCCCAAGCGTTTTTGCTTGTTGATAGAAACAGCTTATCTCACTAAGATATAAGTGTATATATGTATATACGTACTTCCGAGATTTTCAGAGGAAGTACTAAGGATGTGAGTTGACCATTGTCAACAGATAATTAAATAAGGGGGAAAAGTTTCTCCTTGAAACTATATTCAAAATATTAAATAAGTCGGGATAATATTCACCGACGATCTGAAATTATTCGAATGATGTTCCGAAATCAGGAAGTATAGTTTAAATCAGGATCAATAATAAGCCCTTTACTGAATAATAAGGAATAGGTATATAGTATTTATTATTCGAACAATAAAATATAGTTGAGGGAATATGAGGTATTTTAATGTTTCGTAAGTGGACGTTGAGTCCCTTTAAAACGTAATACTATGGACTTATAATCATCCTATAATATCACCGGAATGACTCCTGGGTTTTCATCTTAAAATCCCGACCGACTCTCGGTCTTATATAATACGTCACGCTTAAAGCGGAATTAACATTTCACGGTATATACTTATCGTACAACATCACTACATTATGCGAAAATTCAACAACTACGTATCATGGCAAACTTGGTATTTATACAATGACAATAAAACAATTATTTCACAACACAACAATAAATCGAGTTGGGTTCGTAAACTTTCCTGGGTATCTCGAGGTGGAGGATACTCTAGGTTCCGCTCGAAAATCTATAACCATAAACACAATTCGTTAGGTCTCGTTCTAATTTTCGGTGACTCGCATTCACGCGCTACTTATTATGTACCCTCTCAACTTATATTACCCTTGTTATTCCTTTAAGTCATTATTTACATCATAGTTGCTTCATTTTTCTAAGTATCTTAGGTTCATTCTCATTATCACCGTCGGCTCCGCATATGGATCCTACGGTTTCTAATCGCGCGGTCTCGGCTCTGATATTTTTATAAATTTGAAAAATCATTATTTTTACTTGAAAATGTTATTACAGTTAGGAAACTAAAAATACTACTCTTTGTAAAAATTTCATGATTTATGAATATGTTTAAGTTGATCCTTTATATTTTCAAAGTACGTAATTTATTGCAGTTTTTGTCGCGTAAATTACTTTTAGTAAAACGGCCATAACGTTTGATCTGTAAATCGGAATGAAGCGATTCAAGGCCTAAACGATCCTTATAACATTTTCAACCATAATCAAGGGTTATTTTTCAAGAAACTATAATTTACAACTTCGGGACTTTCTACAGAAACTTAAAGTTACGATTTGTTGGTTTTAACGGAGTTACGTTAACGTTCGGGGTTTCGTTTACGTCCTAACTCTTAACACAACCACCAAAAATCATCATCTCATCATCTACACACAAAATTTTCTCAATAACATCATGTTCTTGAGGCAAAAGCAATCAACTTTAAATCTACTTAACTAAACATCAAGATTCCAACCATACCACTTCTAAAGCTAGGTGTACAACTACATATTAAATGGATCTTAAAAATGAAACTTAAATAAAGTTGGGCCAAATATTTTTACCTTTCTTGAAAGCTTGAAATGTGTTCTTGAGGATAATGGAGTCTTGGGAGTGCTTGGTATGGTTTTTGGAACCTAAAACCACCATTGAAATCAAGAAACCAAAGAGGAGTTATTATTCATACTATTCACTAGTGACTTTCTTGATTTTATTTCACCCATCAAACCTTGATAAAAATAGATGAAAGAATTTTCTTACCTTAGTTTGATTGTTAGGAAGCTTGAGAATTAATGTGATGATTTTACCATGGCTAGATTTTGAGATTTGAATTTGAATTCCTCCCTTCTTTCTTGAAAAGCCGAATGGAAACAAGTGGAGAGGGAATGGGGTATTTATGCTTGTTTCTTGGGTGCTTCTAGGAAATGGGGTGGTGGTATCTTTCCCTTGATTTTTATTCTTCCTAGTATAGCATTCTAGGTTTATTCCTTGTTGTAAATCTTGGGGACAAATCCAAGTAGCTTGCTAGTTTACAAGCTAACTACATGTGCTAGCTTCCTTAGCACACTATTTGACTAGCTTTCTTGATCATACTATGGTTAGCTCACTATTTTATGAAGAAACCATGGTTACTTTCTTACCATGGTTAGTTAGTGCGTTACGTTTATTTAATCGATTACGCGTTCGCTCAGTTGCTTAAACGTTTTTATAATACTTATTCGTAAATGGTTCGCGACGTAATTCCTTTCGTATTTATTCCTTATATTTTGAATTATCATACTTGAATATAAATCCGTAGGGTTTTAATCTTGTAGTTATTTTGTGATTCCCGTAATCGTCGATGAGTCATAAATACGGTCGTTTTTCAAAGTTCGTTTTCTTCGAAAACTAATAGTGTTTACACACACTCATTTGGTACGTATAATCATAATATCAACTTCGAAACTCCTTTTCTCATGCACTACATAGTGTGGGCTCAAACGTTTTTCTCGTTCGTCAGGGTTACTGTTCATTAAACATTTTACAAGGTCTCAAAAATTCGATTTATTACAGTCTTCCCCTCTAACAAGGATTCCGTCCCGGAATCAATTAGAAAATAAGTGGGGATATCTATTCCTCATTGCGTCTTTAAGTTCCCAAGTTGACTCTTCGACATTCTGATTTCTCCATAAGATCCTAGCTATCTTCACAGTCTTGTTCCTCAGCACTTGTTCTTTTTGGTCCATTATCCTTACTAGCTGCTCGATGTAGGTCAGGTCTGGTTGGAAATCTACCTATTCGTATTCTATTACATGTCGTGCATCTGCATGGTACTTCCTTAACATGGACACGTGGAACACGTTGTGCACTTGTTGTAAATTAGGAGGCAAGGCGAGCTCGTAAGCTAGAGGTCCTATTCTCCTCAAAATTTCAAAGGGTCCTATGAATCTGGGACTCAACTTTCCTTTCTTCCCAAATCTCATCACTCCTTTCCACGGAGATACCTTCAATAGCACAGAATCTCCTAATTCATATTCCCTATCCTTCCTGGTCTGGTCGGCATACTTCTTTTGTCTGTCCTGAGCTGCTATTAGTCTTTTCCTGATGAGTCCTACCATTTCCCTGGTTTGTTGGACTAACTCTGTGAAAGAGATGTGTCCTAAGTCCAATCATGTATGATGATTTAGGAATAACTTTTATGTAATCTGTTTTGATTTCATTGATATTAATAAAAGACTTGTTTTGGTTTTATTGCGGGCTTTATCTATTTAAATGTTTAAATAAGATATACCATAGTTTAGAGTAAAGCTTTTTATGGATTATGATAAGATCATAATAATGAGACCTAAAAGATGATAACTCTAAACTTAAATAGTTCCTGATCATAGGATTACTAACTGGTAATTAATAATCCGCAAAGATCGGTACATACTATGCTTGCTTCATTATGAAGGATGTCTGTTCTCATAGACATTTATGTGGTGACACTATAGCTAGTATGTAGGTGCTTATTATAGAATAAGTACACTGAACATGACTCGCCCAGCTGAACAACTGATGGAGTTCACTCACGTGTCAGCAGTTGTTCACATAGTGATAGTTGTACAAGTATCCTTAGACTTGAGGTCATCATAGTAATTTTGTGTACACTGAACTATGCTTTGGTTTAGTTTTTAGTCTCCAGGGACAATTATTAGGGCTCTTCTGGGTATAGGAATTTGTACACGAAGATAGTGTATGATCAATAAAGGATCTACCCCTTCCAGTGAAGGAAGCGAATGATCAAGGCTGATCCACTTATGCTAGTTCAGGAATCTCTGGCCAGAGTGAATAAAATTAGAAAGGAGTTTCTAATTTGCATAGAACTAAGCATAGTAAATGGTAAGCAAGTGATTGAATTAGATAGGCTTGACACGAGATCCATGCCTTGTATTTAATCGGGACATTATAGGGTAGAAGGAGTTTATTGTACGGTAACAATTCACTGAATAGGTTCTTGGTATTCTAAGCAGTGAATTCATATTATCTGGATAGTCGCGATATGGTGAGAAGTATCCCTCACGATGTAGAATAAATGTGATTAATTAATTAATCATATTTAATAAACTAGAGAATTTATATAAATAATGATAAAATAGTTTTATTATTATTTATTTCTACTACCGGCTTAATATTGAACCTACAGGGTCACACCATAAAAAGAGAATGATTTAAATGGTGGAGGAATTAATTAATAATGGCTAATAATTATTTATTTGTGAAATAAATAATTAATTGGAAAATTTAATAATTAATTAAATGAGATTTAATTGATTATAAATTAATTAAGAAAAGTTCTTAATATTATTAATTAAAGGATTTAATTTTTGGAAATTAAATCAAAAGAGAGAATTATTTCTAAAGTGTTTAGAAAAAGGATTAATAATTAAAAGGTATTTTAATTATTAATGAGAATAATAAATGGGATAATAATAATAATATTTATGGGAAAATTTCAGCTGAAAATTTTGCCTATAAATATACTATTATAGACCCTATATTTTATTCGAACCCCAAAACCCAAAAAGTTTGGAAAACCCAATTCTCTCCACCTCCTTCCTCCTCCTTAACATCGTTTTCTTGGTGGATACCGGTGGAGTGCTTCACACTTGAGGAGCAATTGCTAAGGATCTCTGATCGTTGTCTCTGAATTATTTTAAAGGTTAGATTCGATCCCTATGTTTTTACCACGATTTATATGCTTTTATTTGGATTTTATATGTGTAAAAGTGTTTTACCATGCCCCGCTGTGATTAAAAATCCAACAGCATTCCTATGCTAGCGTGATAGCTGTTGTTGTAAGCAAATTCAATCAGGGGTAAGTGGTCATCCCAATTTCCTTTGAAATCAATGGCACATACTCGTAGCATATCTTCTAGGGTCTGAATAGTCCTTTCGCTTTGTCCATCAGTCTGGGGGTGGTAAGCGGTACTCATGTTTAGTCTGGTGCCTACGTATTCCTGGAAGCTTCTCCAAAATCGGGAATTAAACCTTGGGTCTCTATCTGACACTATGGCTACCGGAACTTCGTGTCTCACTACAATTTCCTTCAAGTAAATATCCACCAACTTGTCTACAGTGTATCTTTCATTGATTGGTAGGAAGTGTGCGGACTTGGTCAATCTATCTATGATAACCAGATGGTATCGTGATTGGTCTTTGTCCTTGGTAGGCCTGGTACAAAATCGATGGCTATATGTTTCCATTTCCATTCCGGAATTTCCAGGGGCCGTAATAGTCCACTTGGTCTCTGATGTTCAGCCTTCACTCTCTGGCATGTCAAGCACTTGCTGACCCACTCTGCCACTTCTCTCTTCATGTTAGGCCACCAATAATATTCTTTAAGGTCACGGTACATCTTTGTACTTCCTGGGTGGATTGAATATCTGGAGTTGTGCCCTTCGTGTAGCAGCTCAACTTTTAATTCTTGCACATTTGGAATCCAATTTCGGGACGCATACCTCATGATCCCTTTCTCGTCCTTCTCGCATCTCACTTCTTCCCCGGTCAATGTTCCTCTTTCTTCACTCATCTTCTTTTCCTGACATACTCGTATCTTTTCAGTCAGCTCTGGTACTAACCTAATCTCAAATAATCCTTCCGTTCTCTTACCGGTAATTCTCACGTCAATTTCCATCTTCTCGAATTCTTTAATTAGTTCTTCCGATGTCATTATCATCTTGAGTCTTTCCTTCCTACTAAGGGCGTCAGCCACCACATTGGCTTTACCCAGGTGACATAAAATTTCACATTCATAGTCTTTTATCAACTCTAGCCATCTCCTCTGTCTCATGTTCAGTTCCTTCTGAGTGAAAATATATTTGAGGCTCTTATGGTCAGTGTAGATCTCACATTTCTCACCGTATAGGTAGTGTCTCCAAATTTTCAGGACAAACATTATGGCTGCTAATTCTAGGTCATGCGTAGGGTATCTGCTCTCATACTCCTTCAATTGTCAAGAGGCATACGCTATAACTTTGCCATGCTGCATCAGTACACATCCTAATCCTTTAAGCGATGTGTCGCTGTATATCACAAACTCTTCCTTTCCATCGGGAAGAGTGAGCACTAGTGCTGACACCAACCTTCTTTTCAGTTCTTGAAAACTCTCCTCACATTTCTCTGTCCATATAAACTTTTCTATCTTTCGGGTAAGTCTAGTCAGTGGACCGGCTATCTTAGCAAAATCTTGCACGAACCTTCGGTAATATCCTGCTAAACCCACAAAACTCCTAACCTCTATTGGGGTAGTTGCTCTTTCCCAATTGGATACTGCGTCTATTTTGGCAGGGTCAACTAAAACTCCTTAGCTACTCACCATATGTCCTAAAAACTAAATTTCTCTTAACCAAAATTTGCACTTCGAGAACTTGGCATACAATTTCTCATTCCTCAAGATTTCTAAGACTATCCTCAAATGTTCTTCATGTTCTTGCTCTGTCTTTGAGTAGATCAGAATATTATCTATAAAAACTATCACACATATATCCAGGTACTTTTTGAACACTCTGTTCATCAAATTCATAAAGTCTGCGGGTGCATTGGTTAACCCAAACGACATGACTAAGAACTCATAGGGCCCATACCTAGTGCGAAAAGCAGTCTTCGGTATATCTTCCGGTTTGATTTTCAACTGGTGATATCCTGTTCTCAAATCTATTTTGGAAAAATGTACAGCTCCCTTAAGTTGGTCGAATAGGTCATCAATCCTGGGGAGAGGGTACCTATTTTCTTAATAGTCAGCTTATTCAGCTCTCGATAGTCTATGCGTAATCTCATACTGCCGTCCTTTTTCTTTACGAACAGTACTGGCGCTCCCCATGGCGACACACTGGGCCATATCATTCCATTATCTAATAACTCTTGCAGTTGAGAAGCTAGTTCCTTCATCTCAACTGGGGCTAGCCTATATGGGGCCTTGGATACTGGTGCCGTTCGTGGTGCTAATTCTATAGCGAACTCTATTTCCCGGTCTGGTGGCAATCCTGGTAAGTTCTCTGGAAATACATCCTCGAATTCGTTTACGATGGGTATGTCCTGTATATTAGGGACTTCCTTCTTGGTATCTACCATATAAGCCAAATAGGCCTCGTTTCCCTTCCTTAACAATCTTTTTGCCTGTAGCATGGTTAGAAATTTATGGTTCTGTCGTTGACCTTTAAACACTACTTCGTTTTCATTTTGCACTCTTATCTTTACCCACTTCTATTCATAATCTATTTGTGCTCTGTTACTGGATAGCCAATCCATTCCTAAGATTACATAAAATTCTCCTAACGCAAATGGGATTAGGTCAGCCTCGAAGACCTTCCCTTCTAATTTCAACTTGCACTTAGGGTGTACTTGATTTACAAGAATTATTTCTTTGTTTTCTATTTCCACTTGTAATATCTCACGTAAGGGTATGGCATTAAGTTTTAACTTTTTAGCAAAATTTTGAGATATAAATGACTTCGTTGCTCCAGAATCAAATAGGAAATTTGCATGTTCGGAATTTAACAAAAGGGTACCTGCTATCACGTTGGTGTTTCGGACAGCATCCTGAAAAGTCATGTTGAAGGTCCTAGAAGCTGGGGGTCGGTTGGAGGCTGCTTTGCTCATCCCTAAAGCTGGGGGCTTCAATGTCAGGCAATCCTTTCTCATGTGTCCTACCTTCCCACATTGAAAACATGTTATATTGGGTCAGGTGCAGTTGTTGGCAAGGTGTCCGATTTGGTCACACCGGTAACATTTCAGAGGGGCTCTTGTCTGGGTACACACTCCAAGGTGTCTTCTCTTAGAGGTTTGACATTCTTGTATTGGGGCACGGGGTTGGCTATGAAATGTGGCCCAAGATTGTCCGCCGCCCTGGCCAACACTCTCACTCGGGACCTTTCTGAATCCGGGGCCTCGTGCAGGTTAAGACGCTGCTCCCCTGACGAACCTGCTTGGAAGGCACCTGTTCCCAGTACCTATCCCTTGGTTTTTCTATCTTCCTCTTCCTATTTTCCTTTTCTTCACACTCTGCTCACTGCCTGCTTCAACAATTGAGGCTTTCTACACTAAGGTGGCATATCTGTCAGCTCTAACACTGCCACTCGGTTTTGTATCCACTGTTTCAGACCAAGCTGAAACCTTCGCGCTTTCTTCTCTTCGGTATTCACAAACTCAGGAACAAATCTTGATAACTCAGTAAACTTGGCCTCACATTTTGCCACAGTCATCTTATCATATTTCAACTCCAGAAACTTAATCTCCATCTGGGTCTCCATAAACTTAGGGAAATACTTGTCTAAGAACAGTCGGGTAAATCTATCCCATGGGATCACAACATCAGTCTCTAGGTTTCGTTTGGACTCCCACTAGTAGTTAGCTTCTCCTTTCAGCATGTAAGAAGCAAAAATGGTCTTGTGTCATTCCTCAACACCTAGTATCTCGAAGGACTTTTCTACCTCTTTGAGCCAGGCCCGTGCTTCAACGGGGTCGGCCACTCTAGGGGTTTGAGAGATTTGAAGGCCCTAAAGGCAGTAGCTGTAGTCTGTTGGGCAGTATGTGGCTGTGGTGGAATAGGCTGTTGGTTCATATTTGCTCTTAACAGTTCCATAAATTCATTCATGGGGTTCCCTCCCTGATGGGTATCCTCAGCCTCTTCTTCTACATATTATTCCTCATCGTATTCATCATAGTCTAGATCCTTTTCACTTTCTTCATTTACTATAGGGTCAGGTTCATTCCATTGTTGGTTAACAGATTCTGCGGGCTGTGCCCTGGTTCCTCTTCTACGGGGTGGCATTGTTCTGATAATGAAAATTGGTAAATAGAGTTGCGATATTTTAGAATTTATTCATATGTAAGCATGTCATTTATTACCTAGCAGGTTTTTTTTAAAGTGCAAGAATATGGACATCATTTTCTTAATAACTGCTTAGATATATATTCATAAGATCTCCCACTTATATCTTGGGGACGTAACAACTAGCTGAGTTCATACATGCCTGATTACAATACATTACTACTTGTCCTGAATACTGGAATGCAAATATATAAGCCGTGTACCCTGAAGGGCTAGGAACCCTATCTATTACTAGCTATCCTATCAAAATTGGTGACAAGTCACCTAGCCTTCTTTAAGGTCCATATCTAGTCGCTAGTCCCTCAGTCACTGCGCGTGAGGTCACGCACCCTCCTCATCGCTCCTACCAACATCAACTCTGCATCAACCACCAGGATGTATCCTCCAATCGATGCCATCCTCATCTGAACCCTGGTACGGAGCTCGATCCCATCGATCTCTCTACGGGCTATGGCTAGGGAAGCAGCTCTACAATCCCCTGGGTATCCTAGTCGGGTGGCTCTCTCAGCTGTCAGTTCCTGGCGTAACTCCACAATGCGAGCAGATGCCGCAGTAATCTCAGCGTTAAGCTGAGCCACCATTTAGTCGTGTACAGCTACATATATGGTCGTCGGGGGTGGTAGAGGTGAATCTGGGTCACTAGAGGATATGTCATAAGCCTCGTAGATCTGTGCACGTATCCCCTCCTCCTCATCATCATCATTATAGGGCATAGGGCTCTGAATCCCTGGGGGTGGGGTAGGAGAGCGAATAGTCGGGTGAGGGTACATCTCTACATCCCTCCAGCCTACGCCATCTCTTGAGTCATCTCAACACCATTAGCTATGGGGACAGGAAGGTCAGTCTCCTCCTCTGGGACATCCTCAGTAGGGTCATCGTCTGAATCATCAATGGGTGGGTTCTCTGGCTCGGGAGTAGGGTCACGGTCAGGAATCATTACATCATCAACAGGGTCAACCTCCCTCATAGGCTCCACTAGTACCTGACACAATAGGCAAGGTGTTACTAACTTAGAATCGGAATTCCCTTGAGGGTAAAACTGTCAAGACTACCCGTGTAGCCCGACGACGAACTCGACTTGAGTTTTAATTTATTATTTTATTATTCCTATGTCTACGTAGTTTATATCTTATCATTTCCAAGATTTGATAACCTAAGGCCCTGATACCATTTCTGTGGCACCCCAAAATCCGGGGTCAGGAATCTCGGAGGACACGCCATCTAACTATTACAACCACATAACTCACACCACAATATATAAATACTCACCCTTCACGACCCCACACTTATCACACACACACACACATTTACAGGTTATTGTCTTGGAAACGAACCATTCATAACTAGAGTGATTTCAACCATCAAGTGATAATTATTACAACCCAATAGTGATTAAGTCTTACCGAGGAGTGACCTTTAAGTAAGGATGGTCCGCCGGCCAAATATATGTTTCTTGTTTATTACCTTACATAAGTCATACTTATAAATAAGCCAAACAAAAAACAACTGAAAACTAATCCAGCTTATTCGAACCACATAGTACCAGAGTCTACCCCTCCCTTGTCCTTTAAAATAATTCTATCAATATCGAGAACTCGAACCACATCGAAGTTCCTCAAGCATTTTGCTTGTTGATAGAAACAACTTATCTCACTAAGATATAAGTGTGTATATATATATATACGTACTTCCGACATTTTCGGAGGAAGTACTAAGGATGTGAGTTGACCGTTGTCAACAGATAATTAAATAAGGGGGAAAAGTTTCTCCTTGAAACTATGTTCAAAATATTTAATAAGTCGGGATAATATTCATCGACGATCTGAAATTATTCGAATGATGTTCCGAAATTCGGAAGTATATTTTTAATCAGGATCAATAATAAACCCTTTACTGAATAATAAATAATTAAATAATAATCGATAAATAAATAAACCTCGAATGAATTTACTCTCTAAAAGATTATTAAAAATAATATTTGTCAACTAGTTTCTGTCTGCGTAGTTAATAATCTTTCATGTATAATCGGGTTTGAAATACATAATCTTTGCAGAATACTTCTCCCGTAATAAAGGAATAGGTATATAATATTTATTATTCGAACAATAAAATATAGTTGAGGGAATATGATCGTTGGGAAATCGTTTTAATAAAAGTTTGAGGTATTTTAATGTTTCGTAAGTGGACGTTGAGTCCCTTTAAAATGTACTACTATGGACTTATAATCGTCCTATAATATCACCGGAATGACTCCCGGGTTTTCGTCTTAAAACGACCGACTCTTGGTCTTATATAATACGTCACGCTTAAAGCGGAATTAACATTTCACGATATATACTTATCGTACAACATCGCTACATTATGCGAAAATTCAACAACTACGTATCGTGGAAAACTTGGTATTTATACAATGATAATAAAACAATATTTTCACAACACAACAGTAAATGGAGTTGGGTTCGTAAACTCTCCTGGGTATATCGAGGTGGAGGATGCTCTAGGTTCCGCTCGGAAATCTATAACCATAAACACAATTCCTTAGGTCTCGTTCTAATTTTCGGTGACTCGCACTCACGTACTACTTATTATGCACCCTCTCAACTTATATTAACCTTTTTATTCCTTTAAGTCATTATTCACATCATGGTCGCTTCAGTTTTCTAAGTATCTTACGTTCATTCTCATCATCACCGTCGGCTCCGCTTATGGATCCTACGGTTTCTAATCGCGCGGTCTCGGCTCTGAATTGAAAAATTATTATTTTTACTTGAAATTTTTATTGCAGTTAGGAAACTCAAAATACTACTCTCTGTAAAAATTTAATGATTTATGAACACGTTTAAGTCGATCCTTTATATTTTCAAAGTACGTAATTCATAGTAGTTTTTTTCGCGTAAATCACTTTTAGTAAAACGGCCATAACGTTTGATCCGTAAATCGGAATCAAGCGATTCAAGCGCCTAAACGATCCTTATAATATTTTCTACCATAATCAAGGGTTATTCTTCAATAAAAACAACTTTGGTACTTTCTGCAGAAACTTAAAGTTACGATTTGTTGGTTTTAACGGAGTTACGTTTACGTTCGGGGTTTCATCTACGTCCTAACTCTTAACACAACCACCAACAATCATCATCTCATCATCAACACACAAACTCCTCTCAAAAACATCATGTTCTTGAGATAACAACAATCAACCTTAAATCTACTTAACTAAACATCAAGATTCCAACCATACCACTTCTAAAGCTAGGTGTACAACTCCATACTAAATGGATCTTAAAAATGAATCTTAAATAAAGTTGGGCCAAAGATTTTTACCTTTCTTAAAAGCTTGAAATGTTTTCTTGAGGATGGTGGAGTCTTGGGAGTGCTTGGTATGGTTTTTGGAACCTAAAACCACCATTGAAATCAAGAAACTAAAGAGGAGTTACTATTCATACTATTCACTAGTGACTTTCTTGATTTTATTTTACCCATCAAACCTTGATAAAAAGAGATGAAATAATTTTCTTACCTTAGTTTTATTGTTAGGAAACTTGATAATTAATGGGATGATTTTACCATAGCTAGATTTTGAGATTTGAATTTGAATTCCTCCCTTCTTTCTTGAAAAGCCGAATGGAAACAAGTGAGGAGAATGGGGTATTTATGCTTGCTTTCTTAGGTGCTTCTAGGAAATGGGGTGGTGATATCTTTCCCTTGATTTTTATTCTTCCTAGTATAGCATTCTAGGTTTATTCCTTCTTGTAAATCTTGGGGACAAATCCAAGTAGCTTGCTAGTTTACAAGCTAACTACATGTGCTAGCTTCCTTAGCACATTATTTGACTAGCTTGCTTGATCATCCTATGGTTAGCTCACTATTTTATGAAGTAACCATGGTTACTTTATTACCATGGTTAGTTAGTGCGTTACGTTTATTTAATCGATTACGTGTTCGCTCAGTTGCTTTAACGTTTTCGTAATACTTACTCGTAAATGGTTCACAATATAATTCCTTTCGTATTAATTCCTTATATTTTGAATTACCATACTTGAATATAAATCCGTAGGGTTTTAATCTTGTAGTTATATTGTGATTCCCGTAATCCTTGATGAATCATAAATACGGTCGTTTTTCAAAGTTCGTTTTCTTCGAAAACTAATAGCGTTTACATACACTCATTTGGTATGTATAATCATAATATCAACTCCGAAACTCCTTTTCTCATACACTACATAGTGTGGGCTCAAAAGTTTTTCCCGTCCGTCAGGGTTACTATTCATTAAATGTTTTACATGGTCTCAAAAATTCGAGTTATTACATCAACTCAGCTCCATGCAGAATTTTTCTAACATAGTTACGGGTTTCTGGATTTTAAGTTCCTCCTTAACCAATATAGCGCTCAAGGCATTCTCTGAAATAGCCAAGTACAATTATAAAACTTCGTTCAAAGCTGGCTTAGCCAACAACGGGGCCTGGGCCATATACCTCTTTAAACATATACCCTTCCAATGACCTTTTGAACATCTTTAATAGTTTTTGGTGGTTCCATGTCTAGGATTGCCTTTATTTTGTCGGGATTGGCCTTGATTCCCCTCTTAGAGACCATTAATCCCAAAAATTTTCCAGATCCTACTCCGAAAGCACACTTCGCAGGATTTAACATCATCTTGTGTTATCTCAGGACCTCAAAGGCTTCCCTCAGATGGGTTATATGGTCAGTCTTCACTAGACTCTTGACTAACAGGTCATCAACATAAACTTCCATGGTCTTATCGATAAGATCCTTAAAAATTTTATTTACCAACCTTTGATAGGTGGCTCCTGCATTCTTGAGACCAAATGCCATAACAAGATAACAATAAACACCAAAATTAGTGATGAATGATACCTTAGGGATGTCGTCCTTATGCATCTTGATCTGATTGTATCCACTAAATCCATCCATGAAGCTCAGCATCTCATGTCCAACAGTGGCATCTATCAAAGTATCTATCCTTGGCAACGGGAAACAGTCTTTAGGGCATGCGTCATTCAGATCAGTGAAGTCCACACACATCCTCCATTTTCCATTGGCCTTCTTCACCATTACAGGGTTTTCTAACCATCCTGGAAATTGTATCTCCTCGATAAAACCAGCCTCTAAGAGCTTCTCTACTTCCTGTTTTATAGCTTATTGCCTCTCTGGAGCAAAACTTCTTTTCTTTTGCTTCACTGTCTTTCGATTTGGATCCACATTCAGCTTGTGAGTAATCAGTTCCGGGTCTATGCCTGGCATATCAGCTGTTGTCCATGCAAACACATCACTATTTTCTTGCAAAAATTTCACCAACTTCCCTCTAAGGGGCTCCTCTAGTGTGGCTCCAATGAAAGTCACCTTCTCAGGATCCTCAGGAGCTAAAGGAATCGAAACCAAGTTTTCTGCTGGCTTCCTTCTTTTCTCATTATTCTCTCGAATATCCAGATCTTCAGTTGGCAGAACCTGCCCCCAACTCCATCTGCCATTAGTGAGGCCATATAACAACTTCTAGCCATTTTTTGATCTCTCCTTTCTTCTCCAATTCCATTCTGGGTGGGAAACTTTATAACTGAATGGTAGGAAGAAGGGACTGCCTTGAAGGCGTGAATCCCCGTTCTTCCCATGATAACATTGTAAGTTGAACTAGCCTTCACCACCAAAAAGTCCAACATTTGTGTTGCTTGCCTTGGTTCCTAACCAATGGTGGTTGGCAACTTGATTATTCCTTCCACGGGGCACTCCAATCCCGCAAATCCATATATCGGCATGTCAGTTGGGGTCAATTGGGAGTCATTATAATCCATCCTTAAAAAGGTGTCATGGAGCAAGATATCCACCGAAGCACCATTATCCACAAGGACCCTTTTAACCGGGCTGTTTCCTATTATAGGTGTTATGACCAGCGTGTCGTCATGAGGAAATTTCATACCCTCTAGGTCAGAATCATCAAAAGTCGTTGTTACTCTTGTCCTGGCCCTCTTCGGGGCTTCTCCAATGATATGCATAACTTCTCTAGTATATACTTTCCTAGAGTTCCTGGATAATCCAGCAACGGTTAGTCCTCCAAAGATTATGTTTATCACAAGCCCTCAGGGTCGTGGTCCTCCAAAGATTACATTTATGACTGGTCCCCTAGGCTGGGGATTCCGTCCCTGATCATCCTGGTCCCTCCTACGATCTTCGAAGTTCTTTCTCCCATTATTATTACTATCTCTTCCTTCCCCAGTGTACTTGTTCAATCTTCTTTTCTGAATGAGGAACTCTATTTCATCTTTCAGTTGCCTACACTAATCGGTGTCATGACCAACATCCTTGTGAAATCTACAAAATTTTCTCTTGTCTAGCTTGGCAGGATCTGCCTTCAAGGGTTTAGGCTAACGAATATCTTGGTCTTTCTCGATTTCCATCAAGATCTGGCTTCTAGGAGCATTCAGCTTATCATATTCAGTGAACTTTTTCCCAGGTCCTCCCTTCTTAGGGGTTGAATCAGGGTTTTGCTCAGTTCTAGGATACTTGTCCTTAGCAATATATTCCAGATCAGTTTTCCGCTTCTTGCCTCCAGCGGGCTCGTTGCTCACTATGGTCTTCCTCATGCTCTCTTCCCCCTTGATGTACTTCCCGGCCCTATCTTGGAGCTGCAACATGCTTTTAGGGGGCGTTTGGCCAAATACATCTTGAAGAACTCATCCCTAGTTCCCTGTTGCAGTGCTATCATGGCTACCTTATCATCAAGGTCTGGGACTTTTAAAGCTTCCTTCGTGAAATAATTCAGGTAGTCTCTCAAGGATTCCTTCGCTCCCTGCACAATTCTCATGAGGGATGCTGAACTTTTCTCATGCACTCTCCCACTGATGAACTGCTTAATAAAAGCCTGACTTAATTCTCTGAAGGATCCAACAGAGTTCGGGGAAAACGACTATACCATCTTTGAGCCATACCCGACAGGGTTTGAGGAAAGGCCCGACACTTAATTGCGTCATTCACCGGCTGCAACAACAGTGCATTAGAGAAGCACCTGACATGATTAGCGGGATCTCCCGGGCCATCATAAGCTTTGATAGTGGGCATCTTGAACTTCCTTGAGATATGGGCATTAATTATCTCTTCAGTGAATGGTGGAGTAGGATCATCAGGATCTCCAAGGGGAAGAAGATTGCTTGGATCAGCTCTTGGGACTACAGCCCTACTTTGTGACGGACCATCCAGGTCTATGATTGGAGGAGGATTTCTCCCCCTTGGTGGTAATGGGGGTCTGGGAACCTGGTGCGCCTCTAAGTCGCACTTCAGCCTTTGAATCTCAGCCTCATGGGCCTTGATTCTCTCCTTCACTTCTTGGGGATTCACCCCTCGAGTGCTTCTAGAACGTTGGTTACCATCAGCCATAGGCTCTTTGCCAGCTCATCTCCTTCTTGGGGCCACTTCATCATCCGAGGATTCGAAGTCTCTCTCAGTATAAGGACCGGAACATTCCTGATCCTCCGGGATATGAGCCAAACCTTGTATGTAGGGAGGTGTTCGCCCTCGTGCTTCACCCCGTCCAGCATGTCCACTTCCTCCTACCTCGGGGTAAAGGGGCATCCCATAAGGGGGTTACTAGTCACAATAGTTGAATCCTCATACCCAACGGGTCGAGAATTCACAGGTGTATGTAGCTGCTGAAGTTGGGAATCCGTCCCTTGATTAGCCGAGGGAATCGTCCCTTGTGGCTGAGGTTTAGTTGCCCCTAACTGGGCTTCTCCTTGGGTGGCAGCATAGGTTGAGTGCGGAGATACCTCCAAGGTTGACAAAATTACTTGGGTTGTCCCCGCGGGTGTTCCCCCTTCAAGGTCGCTGCTTGTTCTCCGTGTTCTCGCCATGGCTGTTGTTGTGCTTTCCCATAGACGACGCCAAATGTTATGGATCAAAAACTAAGGTATACTAATTGTTGTGTTTATTACTAGGGAGCGTGAGCTTCAAGGCTCGATTTGACTGCTCTTGTGTTTCGTGACTCAATCTGCCTTACAAGATGCTACGTACCTTGCTGTATGCCAAGGATCAAGTCAAAAAACGTACTTCTGATTTGTGGGGTGAGGCCCCTTATATTGATGTTGGGAGTCCTTGAATTGGACTTGGGTTAGGAGATTTGGTGGTCAAGTCTCAGAATTAGAATGGACTTGGGAGTCCTAAGAAGTAGGAAGCTGATTCCTTATCCGACCAGGTTCCTTGGAGGTCAATCTACAAGGATTTATTTCTCCACCAGGACTCATCTTATCAGATGACTTATCCCTTATTAATTAATTATGAAATTAATTAATATTCAGGGTTTTGGGCCTTCTCAAATGGGCCTAAATGTTGGCTCAATTCTGATATGATTAATGTAACATTAATTATATACCCAGGCCTTATTTTCTTCCCTATCATCAATTAATACATTGTTGTTTGCAGACATGTTCTAAGAGACTTATTATTACATAAGTAACACTCTCGACGGATGTTCAGTGGTTATCCGTCGGGACTATAAAGTTCATCCGTCGGGACTATTGTAGAACATCCATCGAGAGCTATTCCGGCAATAATCTATGGAGATGACAGCAAAGGTTTTTATCAAGGGACAAGCTATACAGAAAAAGGGATGTCATCATGGACTCAACAATTGCTATCACTAATAACAACTAATTATTGGTGTCACTGATAATAATTGAAGCATCTTTCTTGATGGAGAATACCAACTTTCGTTGCATGAATACAATACTACTAAACATTCATAAAAGAGAAAAAAGTTGAATAGACACCAATTATATTGAGATCCTATATGTCTATAAAATTTGACAACATAACGGTTTAAGCACAAGTTATCTATCTTGATTACATAGGGCAAGTAAGATGGTTAAAATTACCCACGAATCATGCATAACAAATACATGAACCTATGCTAGCATGGAAAGTTCTAAACCCTTAAATTCACTTTCTCTTCATTAAAGATTAACACACTATCTTCTAAGTCCACGACGCTCACAAGACGAATACGCACAACCAATACTAGGTTATCATACAATCACCAGACACTAAGGCATCGAAACAAATAAACTAAAGAAATCCATAAATAAATCTGCTAGAACCCCATGATAACGATTAGCCCATAATCAGACTCATCATCAACGTGGGTTCCGATGAAAGTATGGTATAATAAACGTAGTCTTTATAAAGAATAATAGAACAAAGTTAACACAAGAGTATATGTTCAACAAAACAAGAAACGAGCATCCAAGATTACAACTCAAAACAAAGATTCACAAGAATAAACTAGATCGTCTTCGCCCTTGTTGAATTATGCTATAGGTCTCTTGTCGTCTTCTCCTTAAGCTCTGTTATGTCTCCTTCTGATAAGTTATGAAAAACGACCTAAAGTTATGATTATATAGCATCCCTGATCAACAGAGAAGTCCAGAAATCACTCTTCTATTCAATACATGATTCTTGAAAACCGACCTGGCTCTCTATAGTTTGGGCGCGGGCGCGTGCTTGATCAGCGCGGGCGCGCTGGGCTTCTGCCAAAAATCATCTTTCTTCTTTTTCTTGCTGCAATAAGCTGGTCTTCACGAGCTTTTATTTCAACACCTTCCTAACACCAAATTAGCATAAAAATAATGCTAATTTACCTGATTACCTAGAAAATGCCCGAAAATGTAAAAACACTAGAAAACACATTAAAACACCAATAACTTGAGTAAATTTACACCAATTCAAAGCTTTACGGAGCGTAATAAAGTGTCATAAATGCCACTCAACATACCCCCAAACTTGAATCAATGCTTGTCCTCAAGCATAAATAGACTCAAAAAACAAGAAATGAAAATGCATGAATGCAACGATCCCCATAAAATAACTAAACCAATCAACAAGGAACACCTCAGCAAATGCAGTTATTTGCATAAAGTTCAATCAAACCTCACAAATCAATCTACAAACCAAAGACGTGCGTGTGTGCAACTGCTTACAAATATATTATCACAACTAGATCAACAATCATGACTCACTACTTATCAAAGCAATCGCAAGTTTATAAATAGAATAAAAGCTAAACTCAAAATAACTTTTAACACTTCAATTCTTATATCGGAGTTTAACTTAGATTCATGCTTTTATTCATAGCAAGACAAAATAACTATGCTTATTTGATCATGCAATGAGTGAGGTCCACAAAAGACTTATACAATAGTACCCATGTAGCGAGCATTAGGTTAGCGAATCCCAGACTATAAAAGCCTTAGGTCACTAGGCACAAAGTCCCCTAAGAACTTAATAACTCGAGTACTAAAGAGCCCACTCATGATCAATTATACATAACACTCTTTTTTTTCCTCCTTTTTTCTTTTTTTCCTCTTTTTTCCTTTATTTTTTCAAATTTCTGAACGAGTGTGTTTCGCTCCATCTCGCTCAACCCTAGACTACTCATATAAATATGAGCCGGCTACTAGCCATTTGACACCTAGCCACACAACTAGCAATGAAATCTAATTTTCTCCAATTTTTTTAAAATATCCATGCTAATTTATTATTAAGAGAATATCTTAAATTCTAAATATAAACAAGCGATTAAACCTCGACAAATAAATAAACCATGACCATGATCTAGCACTATATCAACCTATAAGACTTAGTGAATTACAATTGTCTCTAGCATGCAAATCAATTTGATAAGACTTAACATCACTAAATACGACATCACTACACTAGCATCAATATCACAAATTAATCGGAAAAATTATCTACGGGATCATGTTATAATGCAAATGCATGAAACTATATGAACAAACTATCATAAAAAACTAAGAAAATAAAAAAAACACATAGAAAACATATGCAAACTATATGCACTAAACTATCATGAATATGCAACTATATACGATTCACACAAAACATATTCCTTCAACTACTATCCCCAACTTAAAATATTCATTGTCCTCAGTGAAGGTAATAGTAAGGAATCAGGCATACCTACTCCGAATCAGAAGCATCACCCTCAACGGGTGGAGTGTCAGGCGTGTCAGGAGGTGGATACACAGAGTCCTAACCAAATATTGGCCAGTGGATGTGAACACCAGTGGCTCTAAATGCAGTCCCAAGTGCCTGGGTGAGATCATATGCAAACCGACTATGCATGTCAAGCATCGCGTCCATCCTCCTCGCTAGACGCCTATACTGGGTCGAACTCAAACCAGCTTCAATCTCTGCTCCTGCTGCTTCCTACTGCTGCTGCTGCTGCGAAGAACTAGCCTCCTTTCCTAACTGAGCTCTCCAAGCTGCTCAACGGGCCTGCGAAGAACCTCCCTCAAAAGTCTAATCTACTGGTACACCACCTGGAAGATGATCATATGAATAACGAAGCCCCTTAGGATCGGGGTTCCCTCCATACCACTCCTGCATACTCAATAGTGTAAAACTGTCGATAGGAGTACTGGGAAGCTGTAGCTGCTCATGTGCGGGCCAACAAACACCAACTGCCACACACAGCTTCATCACCACGGACGCATAGGGTATAGAACCCGTAGTACCTCCTCTCAAGAACCTCAAAATCTCCTGATAAATAACCATCCCCAAATCAATATAGCCGCCCTAAAGAATACCCCATAGCAAATGAGCACGCTCCATAGTAATCTCATGCACATGAGAAGATGGCATGATGTTAGCAGAAATTAATGAGTTCCAAGCCCATGCAAACCTGTTCATGCACGATGCAAGGAACGTGGAGTAATCAGTAGTGCCCCTCTTGAACTTCCAGTGAGTCTCAGGCACACATAGAGTCATAACGATCAGATCCAAGTTGAAGTCCTCAGGAGTCTTATCGTTTCAAGTGTCATGACCGGGCTTCCTCGCGGGCTGCTCAATTACCCTCCTAATGGCATCATCAATGTACTCTACAGTCATCCCCCTAACCACCATGAAGCCATTCTTCTCCGCCTTAGCGTTAGCATACGCACAACACTCATGGGCACAACCGCGGGAGCCTCACAAAAAGGAACCCATCCGATCTCAAGAATCATCTCCAACAACTTACCATCCTTCCCTGATGGCAGAAAACCTCGTTCCTTAGCAATAGGCTTCGAAAGAAGCCTCGTGTACTCCTCTTCAGCCTCAGGAGTAGAAAGCATTGGCCTCACACCACCCACAGATGAAGAATCGGTGGTGCTGCTGCCTACTTGCGTTTTTTGCCTCTTCGGTGCTATTGTGATTGAATAAGAGAGAATAAAAGCTAAGTGTTTGAGAGAGATTTGTGTTTGAGAATTTGTGAAGTGGTGGAGAAGTTTGTGTATAAGTGTGTGTATTTATAGGTGGGGAGATGAGAATTAGATATTGAATAGAAGTGGGAAATGATTATGGGAATCGTGGGAATAAAAGGGTTTGATTTGGAGAGGGAAATTTGGGATGTGAAAGAGTAAAATTCGGTTTGAAATTGATTTTATAGTTAAAATCCCGAAATTCCCTTAAAAACTGTTATTTTATTTTTTTTAAGTCGGGACCCCGGTGCGGCCGCGCGCTTGGACAGCGCGGGCGCGCTCACCTTCTGGAAAACTGGCGCGGGTGTGCGCTAGATCAGCGCGGGCGCGCTTACTTTCTGGAAAAACAGCGCGGTTGGGTCTGAATTTATTTCTTTTTCTGATTTTTTTGTGTTTTTCTCCTTCCTTCTTGCTTCCTCTACCTACTAATGTACAACAAACTTGGGTTGCCTCCCAAGAAGTGCTTCTTTTATGTCGCTAGCTCGACATAGAACCTTGAGCTCAAATGGACAATCAAATGGCACTAACCACCTCGCGGTTTTCCATGTCACCATAGTAATTCTTCAACCTCTGACCATTTACCTTGAAGGCTTGGTCCGAATCACTTTAAAAAATTTCCATCGCTCCATGCGGAAACATAGTTTTGATTATGAAGGGCCCTGACCACCTTGACTTTAACTTCCAGGAAAAAGATGGAGACGAGAGTTAAACAAAAGAACTTGTTGCCCCAGCACAAATGATTTGAGCACTAGACCCCTATCGTGCCACCTCTTGACTTTCTCCTTGTACATTTTATTGTTCTCATAAGCTTGAAGTCGAAACTCGTCTAGTTTATTCAATTGAAGCATCATCTTCTTTCCAGCCGCTTCCAAATCAAGATTTAATTTCTTCAAAGCCCAATATGCCTTATGCTCGAGCTCCACCGGCAAATGACACCCATAACCATAAACCAACTGAAATGGCGACATTCCCAATTGAGTCTTGTATGCTATTCTGTACGCCCAAACAGCTTCTTTAAGCTTCAAAGACCAATCTTTCCTTGATGGACACACAACACTCTCTAAAATGCGCTTGATCTCTCTGTTAGACACCTCAGCTTGACCATTTGTCTTAGGATGATAAGCCATAGCAATGCGATGATTCACATTATACCTTTGCATCATAGCAGTGAACTTGCGATTGCAAAAATGCGACCCCTCATCACTGATTATGACTCTTGAAGTTCCAAACCTTGTGAATATTTGCTTGTGATGAACATTAAGCACCACTTTCACATCGTTCGTTGGCAACGCCTTAACTTCAACACATTTTGACACATAATCAACCGCCAACAAGATTACTGATTGTTACAAGATGAGACAAATGGCCCCATGAAGTCAATTCCCCAGACATCGAAGACCTCAACCTCGAGAAGCACATTAAGAGGCATCTCATCCCTCTTAGACATATTACCCACACATTGACATCGATCATATTTTAAAATGAACTAGTGAGCATCTTTAAACAAAGTTGGCCAAAAGAAACCTGCTTGAAGAATACGAGATGCTGTCTTTTCTCCACCATAGTGTCCTTCATAAGCCATTGAGTGGAAATATCGCAAGATCCCCCCATTTCACTGTAAGGAATACATCTCCTGATGATTTGGTCAGCTCCTTGATGAAAAAGAAATGGCTCATCCCACATATACCACTTCACTTCATGCAGAAACTTCTTCCTTTGAGCGTATGACAAGTCGGGAGGCATGATGTTACTCACAAGGTAGTTCACAATGTCTGCAAACTACGATTCTTCCTCTTGTACTCCAAACAACTGCTCATCGGGAAAAGACTCATTTATCAATATCTTGTCCAATGAAGTAGCATTAGGGTTCTCTAAACGCGAGAGATGATCAGTGACTTGATTTTCAGTCCCCTTTCTGTCCTTGATCTCTAGTTCAAATTCTTGAAGCAAAAAAACCATCGAATCAATCTAGGCTTCGAGTCCTTCTTTGAGACGAGATAATGAATTGCTGCGTGATCAATGAAAACTATCACTTTAATCCCAGGTAGATAAGATTGAAATTTCTCAAAACCATACACTCTAGCCAAAAGTTCTTTCTCCGTAGTAGTATAATTCAGTTGAGCACCATTTAGGTCTTGCTAACGTAGTAGATCACATGAAATATATTGTTCTTTCTCTGCCCAAGAACTACTCCAACTGCATAGTCACTTGCATCACACATCATCTCAAAAGATTCATTCCAATCAGGTGCAGTTATGACAGGTGCCGTGATTAAACTCTTCTTTAATGTCTCAAAAGCAGCAAAGCACTCGTCATCAAACTTGAAAGGGACATCTTTCTCTAGAAAACTGCACAATGGCTTTGAAATCTTATAAAAGTTTTTGATGAAATGCCTATAGAAACCCGCATGACCAAGAAAACTGCGAATTCCCTTAAAAGAAATAGGTGGAGGAAGATTTTAAATGATTCCCACCTTGGCTTTGTCCACCTCCAGACCCTTACTAGAAACCTTGTGCCCAAGAATAATGCCCTGTCGCACCATAAAGTGACATTTCTCCCAATTTAGGACCAGATTGGTCTCAACACACCTCTTAAGAACGTGTCCAAGATTCTGTAAGCATTCATCAAAAGAATCGCCAAATACAGAGAAGTCGTCCATAAACACCTCCACATTCTGGCCAATCATATCAGAAAAGATGGCCATCATACATCTCTAAAATGTGGCTGGTGCACCACACAGACCAAAAGAAACTCGTCTAAAGGCGAAAGTACCAAATGGACAAATGAAGGTAGTTTTCTCCTGATCTTCTAGAGCAATACAAATCTGATTGTAACCCGAATAGCCATGCAGAAGACTGTAGTACTCATGACCAGCCCATATATCAAGCATCTGATCAATGAAGGGCAAATGAAAGTGATCCTTTATAGTGGCCTTGTTCAGCTTTCTGTAGTCCATACAAACTCTCCACCCCGTGACTGTTCGTGAGGGAATAAGCTCATTCTTCTCATTTTCTACCACAGTAATTCCATCTTTCTTTGGCACACGTTGAACTGGGCTCACCCATAAAATGTCAAAAATAGGATATATGATCCCTGCATCTAGCTACTTGAGAATTTCCTTCTTCACTAATTTCCTTCATGATCGGATTAAGTCTTCTTTACTGCTCGACCGTAGG